>NC_133819.1:121702132-121858798 GCF_047830755.1 Zonotrichia albicollis
GTCCAGACTTGATCATGTCTTGAAACTTGCAGCATTTTTTTTTTTTGTTGTGTGCTCAATCATCCTTTTTATTTCAAACAATGAGATAAAATGCCTTTTTTTCTCAAAGCACAACACCTTCCATAAAGACATTGCCATCTCCATATTTATGCCCAAAGTAATGGTACTACCAGAGGGAAACTTAGTATGTATTCCTCATTTTGAAATCTCCCATGGTATCCTCCTTTTCTCCCCTTCTTCATCTCTTGGAAGGGTCAACCACTCTCATCTAGAGTGTGACTTTAGCATATCCTCACCTTGCACTCTGTTAGAAACATTTAGAATCATCTCCCACAGGGTTGTCTTGAAAAATCCCAACTAATTAATGACATCATTTCTAACAAAGTCAGATTCCCTCAATAGTCTGTTTCAGTTTTCCTATCATAAATCTGTATGTGAAGTGGGAAATGTAATTGCTCACTCTCCTAACAAAAGTGAAGGCTTTTCTAAAAAACCTAATCAGTGAATACATTTTTTTCTTTGCTATATATTTATAACCTTGATCAGATATCAATATGCTGGAAACAGCAGTCTAAAAAGTCCACAATGATTTCCCAAGAGACTCCTTCACTTGATTCTTGCCTCACTTTCATGTAGCTACCTTTTGGGGAAGTAAGTTCACTTCATTCACCACCATCTTCATTTCACTGGAGTGGAAAGTGAACTGAATGGAACCAGGAAGATTCCAACCACAAAGAAAAAGAAATATACTTCAAATGAGAAGCAGAAGGTGGCAGAAACTATGGACTACAAGTGTTTTGCAGCAAAAGTCAATCTCAGCTGTACTCAAACCAGCACAGCTGCAGAATTACCATCTGCATACCAGCACGCATGACACGACAACTTCATCACTTTGCTGAAATTAAAGTCCAGCATCACTGAAGCCCTCCTAAATTAATTTGTTTTCAAAGACACGTTAAATCCCTAAATTATGTCAACACTCATTGCAGAACATGATCACAACTCCATTTAAAAAGTGGCTGGCTTATTTTGCTGATGACATCACTTAGGAAGGAAGGTGCTTTGCATTAGCGTGGCTGGCACCTTCATCTCTGCTTTCTGACTCCAGTTTTTCTTACCCACCTGGGTGTTTTCCATCATTATTTCTCGTGCACACAAAGATTTGCCATTCATTAAGAGGGCATTATTAAATTAGTATCATAATCTGTCTCTGACTCACATAACTTTAAAAAAAAAATCAGAAGATCAGGTTTATTTCCCTTACTAATGAAGCTAATAAAACAGCAAGGCAAGACAATGCAACAGTCTCAGTCCATGGATATCTAAGCAACAGGAACCATACAGATCCCTTTCATTAATTAAGCAGAGGTAAGAAATAACAAAAAATTAAGATATCTCAAAGTAGAAAAAGACTGATTTGAAGATGATATTTTATTATAGTAGCTCCAAGATGTCTCACACATTTTAAATTTTATCAAGACTTTAAGAGAATCATAAAATTACAGAATCACAGAATCATTGCAGTTGGAAAAGACCTTGAAGATCATCCAGTCCAACTGTTAACCTCACACTGCTGTATTCACCACTAAACTATGTTCCCAAGCACCACAGCCACATGCTTTTAGAACACTTCTAGGGATGATGATTCCACTTACTTCCCTGGGAAGCCTGTTTGAATGCCTGACCACCCTTTCAGTGAAGCAATTTTTTCTTATATCCAATCTAAACCTCCCCTGACACAGTCTGAGGCCATTTCTTCTTGTCCTGCCCCTTGTTACCTGGGAAAAAAGACCTACCCCCATCTCACTACACTCTCAGGAGAGTGTGTAGGAAGCTCCCTTGAGTCTCCTTTCCTCCAGGCTGAACAACTCCAGCTCCCTCAGCTGCTCCTAGCAACATTTGTGCTCCAGACCCTTCACCAGATCCACTGCCCTTCTCTGGAATTTCTCCAGCACCTCAAAGTCTTTCTTGTCCTGAAGGGCCCAGAAGTGAACGCAGGATTCAAGGTACAGGGGACAATCCCTGCCCTGGTCCTGCTGGTCACACTATTGCTGACACAGGCCAGGTGTCATTGGCCTTCTTGGCCACCTGGGCACACACTGGCTCATGTTCAGCCAGCTGACAACCAGCACCCCCAGGTCCTTTGCCATCAGGCAGCTTTCCAGCCACTCGGCCCCAAGCCTGTGGTGCTGCATAGAGTTATGACCCCCCAAAAAATCGTACTAAAATCAATAAATGTTGGTTTATCATTTTGCATTTCTGACTGACATAAGAAATGCTTGAAATTAAAACCTTTCCAAGGTAGTGACAATGTCAGAAACATACCAGACAGTTATAAGATTTGCCAGAGAGGCTTCATCCCATCACACAATAAATGAGTTTCTGATTTAATAGGAAAAACAACACATTTGCAGGCAAAGAAAATTCCACTTCTTCACAATTATCTAAACAAACAGATAACATTACAAATAGGAAGCAGAAGTCTTATGGGAAAAAGCAAACAATCTCCTCATTAAAAAATGCCCTTTGCTAAGCACTTTTACATACATTAGAGAAGTTACATATCTGCTGATGCCATTTAGCAACACTTATGCACATATACAAGCTGATTTTCATATACAGTGGAGTGTGATAAGATATAATCAATTACCTAATTGGTATAAAGACTCAAAGAAAACTCTTCCATGTGTTCCCAAAAAGAGAAAATAATGGCATCAAGCCTCTTTGCAAAACAACAGGGATATAAAAGATTTAGCTTCATATGCCATCTGTAATTGCGAAGCCAGACCAATGTTTCCCAGAGTGCCGATCTGTTTTCCACAACTGCATCTAAAATTTTTTTCCACTACTATACAGAAAAAAAAACCTCTCTGATCTGACGCCTTGAGAGAAGTTACTTGAAAAGTTTTATTAGTAAAAAATTTAAACTACTTATCTGAAGGACTACACCCAAATGACAGATGTTTCAACCACCCTACAGAATGGGTTTTAGTTAACAATTAAACATTAACAAATAAACAAATTTGCAAGCTTGTTCTGAATTAACTTTTCTTCTTCTCAAGACTAAGCTTGGACTTTACTTATGACAATGCAATGTATCTTGAATGCACACCTTTGAAATCTAAACTAGAATTATTGGTTAATTTAACATGCAAACAATGAATTGCTGACTCCCATGGCCACATTTTTAAACACAGATTACTTAAGCTAAAGGTTTTGGTAAAATAACACAAGCTTCCTTAAGAGTCACTCCACAAGCTCTATGACTAACAAAGCTTACTTTCCTACAGATTTGTGCCATGTGGCTGGTTGACCTTGTAAAGCTCTTCCCATGCCTGAGACATGGATGAAATCACCCTAACCTATGCCAAGTCCTTTGGATCTCACACTCTTTCTTCTACAGTTCAGCTACTAATAATGTCTCTCTCCCCTTGACTTAACTTTCAGTTGTTATAAATGTCTTTTTAAGATATTTATTCCTCCTCCCTTTGAGATATTTGTCAATATTTACTGAAAAGGGCTAATAATTCAAACTAACAAGCAATGAAACCCTGAGACAGTCAGACACTGTAATGACATTATTTTTTACTTCAAAAACAAGTTTAAACACTGAACTTCTAAGGTTTCAATGATCACCTTTCAAAGAGAAGGGTATCTTGGTAGGTTGGACATCAAGAATTTCTTCATGGAAAAGGTTGTTAAACATTGGTGGTGGGATCACCATCCTTGGAGGTGCTCAAGAAACAACTTAGCGTGGCACTCAGCGACAAGGTGGTGGTCAGTCAAGGATCTATGATCTCAGAGGTCTTTTAGAACTTCTGATACATGGGGAAAGAATAGCACCTTTTCTCTCACCTGTGTTGTACTACACACGGAAGAGAAGCTGCAGTGAATCACAGAAAGCCTGAATTTCTGGAAGCACACAGCTAAGGCACTGCTTTGCCTGGAAATTAAGAGTGATATTGAATCTCCTACTGGTTTTGACCTAACTAGCCCCTTGCTAAAACTTTAAAACAAAGCAATTGTTCTTCAAAAAGTGCTAAACCTCACAAGTTATTGCTTAAGCTTCCCCCTAGGCTTTAACTCCATCAACCAGCAGTGCTAATTAGACTGAGCTAGGCAAATCCATCAGGAACACACCTTTAAAGCCCAGACTAGACAAGACTGAACACTAATATAAATTGAATGGATAAATTTATTAGCATAACCACCTAGCAAATATCCCACTAGGCTAGTAAGCATTAATGCCTATAACATGCAATAATATAAACAGATTAAAGGTTTCTTGTAACAAAAAATAGTGGTGACACATTGTGCTAAGTGAATGCACACAAGCTAAACACAAAATAAGCTTTGCCTTTAATTGGACACAGGCTAAGATCTTCCAGCATCACTTGAACAATAAAGGTGTAGCTTTAATATCTCTAGGATATTATGGTATTATCTCTAGGAGGAAACCTTCACCAAGTCATTATCAGTAACTACCTTTGGCTCTGAACTGCTGATGACAATTCTGAAGTGGATCTGAGGTCCCTGCAGCCAACACAAATGCAATGCTGGTGAATGGTGTTGTACCCACAGCACCCTGCATACACTGTAAGAATGCCTAAATTTTTACCAAGAGATCATCTATGCTGTGCAGCTACCACATTTCTTATGTCAGTCAGAGAATGGCAAAAGGTAATCCCTGCAAAAGGGTAAGACTATGCACAGAAAATTGAGGTTTAAGTGACAAACAACTTGCACCAACATGAGCTCCTCTTCTCCACACTAAGCAAGACTTTAACTCAGAAGAACGGGCAGCTCATTATTCCTTGGACATTTCAGCAACACGTGGGTGAATGGTTATGGACTGAGGCACAGTGGTGCCATGCATGCAGAAACCTGTATTCTCCTCTTACTACAGTTTCAGGTGCAAAACTCGCAGAACAACAGGATATAACAGCACCCACAGAGTACAGACTAGTTCAGAGATGAATACAAGGAGGATTTATTCATTTAGTATTTCTACTTCTAAAAAAAGCTATATAGAATAATTCCAGATTATTTTCTGCTCAAGTTCTGCAGCTTTTTGCAGTTGTGCAGTTTTATTTGAGGTTATCACACAACTGGGAAATCTTGCTGCCTGAAACATCGAACAGATTAAAATGCTGTGTTTTTTCTAGAACTATCTTATTGGAAACAATCCTCACATTCAAACCCCTCTAAAGATGTTAAGCATGTGCCAAGCTGCCTATTTTAGGCTTGTCTTCCATCCATCTCCTTTATAAGGGCAAAGTTTTCCAAGTGTGAAACAATCCAAAGCACTGGCTATATATTTTAAATGTCATGCTAAAATCCTAATTAAATTACCAAACAAATATTCAATTATTTGCCCTTAATTTTTGCAAAATAATGTAGATTTCAGTCTCCCTCAACACACACTACTGCCTTTCAGAGTTTAAATCCAGAACTAAATGCAATGACCACACTACAAAAAGTTTAACAAATGCATACTTTATTAGTTTTCTATTTTTTTCATCATCCAACAAGTAGCCCAAATAAGACAGATTTGATAGGAGGAGAATTTTCAGTGGACTATAGAAAACAATGTCCTGATAGCTCTTAACTACATTTTAGAAATATCAGTGTATATATAAAAATTCTCCTACCAATTTACTTCAATATGGCACAAAAAATAAACAGAAAAGACACAGCAGTACCATAACAAAACAAAAAGTATTTCTACAGACTGGCCTTCTCTTATGCAAGTTAAGGCCAGATACCAATTGTATGCATGTGGCTTCCCGTGAATGACGTAACCAACAGCAGAATTCCAGTCTTATCAGAGACCTGAATGCTTTCCCAAAGACAATGTACTCAGTTTTTCTTACTACTGAATCTTTCTTTCCTTTTCAAGTCATGAAGCCTTGGCTCCAACCTGAGGAACACCCAGATTTGATAGAATGTGAAAACAGAAAGATTTCCTAATATGTTTGATGTTTGGCTATAACATCATGATTCTTATTCATGAAGCAAAGCAATAAAACAAAATTTTAAAGTAATGCAAAAAAGTGGAAAACAAAACCTTTAAAAGGCACTGTAGTCACCATTTCTTCACTGATTTAATATCACTCTAGAAAACTTAAGAGATGTTAGCCATGCAGCTCTCATTCTCATGGCAGAAGGCACTTATTTCCATCTCTAAGTTATAATCTGAAGCCTGGCAGAGTTTTAGGGTGGGGACAAAGGGAGCACTGGTATTTTGGTTTGGTTTTTAACATACTGGTCTACAAATAAAAACCAAACAAATATATCACTAGCAGCCTCCAAAGACCAAAGTCAAGATCCTGAAACAATAACTATTTTCCATCCCTGACTACAGCTGAAATAATCCATCCTCACAGCCTCCTGCTCCTCAACATACAGTAACTGTGGTTGTAGCTAAAAAATGCTTTAAGTTCAACTGAAAATAAGAGAAGCATTCTGCTGCATTTTTAATTTTGCTGTATCTTTACAGCCAATCTTTGCAAGTCAACTGTTTCAAGCAGATGGGAAATAAAAATAGTACTCAAAATAGAGGCAAAAATTGTTTTTAAAGCAGTGAAATGAAGAAAGCATTACTCTACTGAATCTCAGTTATGTTAGAAAGCACTTTCATAAGATCCTATGAAACACAACTAAAAGACTTTAAAACTGAATAAACAATACAGGTTAGAAGTATAGATAACCTGCCATTTTACAGGAGAATTATTGGAATATTAATTTTCCAACTTACTTCCAAAAAACCAACTCATATTCTAACTCACCCTCTTTTAAGTTCTTATCTGTGATTAATTCACTCTTTCAACATTTGTAGCCTTCTTGCCAAATAGTAACAGTATATAACTGTACTTAACTCTTTAATATACTACTATTATGTGCAAAACGCTTTATATTTCATAGAAGAAAAAAATTTGAGTGAGGATACTGGGAGTTTCACTCCCTCTGCAAAGAATGTAACTGGGAAAACTGTAAAACCTAGGGGTTTTTCCATCATTCTGCAGAACTGGGGCAGAGGGCAGGAAAGGCAATGCATATAGACAATATTTACAAAACTCCAGATCTTTTTCATGTTAAAAGTTTATTTGAAAGGTCATTTTAGAACCACTGTATAAGTCCTCAAAACTCACTGTTGCCTAGTAAACCTGCAGAAAACTACATTTTGCCACCTATCCCAAAAGTGGACAACAAATACACATTCCTGGTCTCTTCTCACTTCTTTGTAGGACAAGTCCCTGTTTCCATCAAGGAACGCCAGAAAGAATAAGCACATTACAAAAGAATGTCACTGCTCAACTCCTTGACACATTCTCTTTATATTTCAGTCTTCATGAAAACTAAAATCACTATGCTTTCTCAATAAGTTCATCATGCTAAAATGAGACTTGCTTGTGAAGAAATGAGGAAGGCACAAGAGATGTCCCTCAGAATAGTCTGTATACACACCTTAATGACAACAATCTCTTCAAGAAATCTTGAAAACCTATATGGTTTGATCTTTTTGTTTACATTTTTGCATCAAAGGACATGGCTCAGAACACTGAAGTGTACAACAATTACTTAAGAGTGGACATGGGGAGCCAGGAATTAGACTGCAACATCACTCTTGCAAACAATTATCATGTTCTGTATCAGACTACACTTGTTTCTACAGAAATGAAATATCCCCCTTATGTTCATATTTGAGGAGCTGGTCCTTAATGTAGCCAGATATAACATGTCAGTACATAAGAAAATATTTCAAAGGTTGAAATACATAGCAAAGAGACTAGAGGTTCAGAAGATGATTAAATGAGGCTCTCAACCCAAGCAGCAACTTCAAGACATACAGGCACTGTATTTCCACAGAAATGTTTCCTTCCGACTTGAAACAAGCAACCCTAGGACCTTTCATTAACATCCAGCATACTACAGACGTATTTGATGCAGGAAGCTGTGTCAACATGACTTCAGTAAAGTTATCTTGCTTTTCAATAAACACAGTCAAAATGAAATTTCTCACCAGGATTCTAATATTTCAGTTACATTAATTGCAAATTCATAAATCTTTTCCTAGTCTCCAATGCCAATTCTGCCCCACCCACACTCCATGGAGAACTTAGATAAACAAGCCAAACAGGCAAGAAAGTCTCACACATTTGAGCTTGGTGTACATTAAATGCACTTTATACAAACATTCTGTTATGTAAACATTTATGAATAATTTCTTTATATTTAAATTAAAAATTCAAATGGAAATACAAGGCTGTATGACACAAGGGTTGTTTTAATTAGTAGAAATAAATTCATTTTTGTTAAATGTCAGCCCATTTAAACAACCAGAGCCTATGCTTGGGTTTTGAGGGGGGGAAAAAAAATAATCAGACAACAGTATTGGTGAGAGAAGCAAGATGCCCATACCAAACACACTAAGAAATGTGGAGATATCACTGCAAAAGACAGTTTTAGCCGCATCTTGGCATGGGTGGAAGTGAATTAGCATTACAGCAAGCAAGGAAATACATCTGCAAAGCAAAACCTACAGACACATAGTTTGTATTAGCAATGATACATACCAGGTTGTTCCAGCAAGACCTTGCCTCTTAGAACAGAATATTTTTGTACTCCAGCCACACAGACCCCAGAGACTCAACCCACATTTCCTGATTTCTACAACAAAGAGTGTCATTAGCTACCAGCATCATCAGGAATGCAGTACTGCAGTAACCATACTTAAAGAAACCTTTCATCTAGTTTGGGAAAAACAAAACTATGGTGAGACTGGTATGACAAGTTAATCAACTTTTAAGCTATTAACCTTAGCTTCAAACAAGGCAGCTCAACTAGTAAGCACACAGTCCTACACATACAGAACCTGTGCTCAACTCAAGTTAATACAAGTATTAAATGTTCAGTTTAGTCTGCTTATTCTAATTCTCTACTTCCTTTCATTTTCATTTGATTCATCTATCAGGTAATGCATAATT
Source organism: Zonotrichia albicollis (assembly GCF_047830755.1). NCBI lineage: Eukaryota > Metazoa > Chordata > Aves > Passeriformes > Passerellidae > Zonotrichia > Zonotrichia albicollis. Next base: position 121,711,120 of record NC_133819.1, read on the forward strand.
TCATAAGATTTAGCTGCTAAATAGAAGTCTCAAGGGAGGTTCTCTTTGCTACCAAACTCCAGCACTGGATTCTATTAAGAGCAGAGATTCAAGAGTTATTTTACTAATATGCTGCTCCTCAAAAATATCTGTACTATTAGATTGGAGTTATGACTTTTCTGGGTTTCTCTTTTTCTGCAAGTTGTGTTTAACTGTTGATTTTAATAAAGCACTAAAATATTCTTCTGTACTCAAACACAGTTGAGTCTTATAATTCCTAGTAATCTTATGACTTTTAATTCCTTACATTCTTGTACGTCATTTTGCTATACCACAGCCAGTCTAGCTGCACTGGGAGCCAAGACCCCTTTATTCTGACCCTGTGCCTACACCTCTTATTGTTACACCTTTTGCCATCTTCATATGTTTTACTAGAACAACACTACTGCATGTATTTTACTTTAGCTTATCCCTGTAATAGCCTATTTCATAAAGTACATAATGAGAACAATGTGCACAGATGAGGAACATATCAATACAAACAAAAAGAAGCCCCTTAGGCTTCTCATGTCAAACATAGAAAAACTGTACTATATTTTGAAAAAAAAAAAGTGGAGGGGTGTGGAAGGGGCATTAGAGCCAACATGTAGCTGCTGAAAGAATATACCACTCCTGCTTCACCTGAGAGAACATAAGATGGGGTATTCATGAAATGTCTTCCAGCAACCCCACAAATCATCTTGCCTGGAACAAACCTCTGTTTCCAACTCCATTCAGACAACTTACACCTCTCCTTGCAAACCCAGGCTGGCTGTAGTACTGCCATTGATTTCTTGACTACATGTGTGCTCTGAGCTTCTGGAGATCACAGGTTAAGTAGTAGAGATAATCCTGTTGCAGTTACCTGTAATTTGTTCACATAAATGTTGATTATATTGGCCAGGCTGGTGGAATAAAACCACTTGCTGTTCTACAGCATGACTGCAGAGCCCTGTGTGCAGCTCAGCTAAAAAAGTGCGATGGAGATGGTATTCCTGGCACAGAGCTCTGTTTTCTTTAGCCTGGAATTCCTTCTGTATTTTGTTTACCAGTGGCATTACTTGAATGGTTGTATCAGTAAAAACTGCAACCTTCAGGTAGTTTATGTTCTAAAAAGCTTTTTTTTTAGTTCCTAAGTTAATTACAATCATTTTTGTATGTGCTTATTTAATGTCAGAGCAATATAAAGGAAAAAAATACCTGAAGGACAACTGAAATATCTTGATTACTCTAAATCTTGATTAATTTAAATTTCTTAATATATTTCTAAATGAAAACTGTATAACTCCTCAGATTCCAGCAGCACTCTTCTTCTCATCAGTTTGCTTTTCATTAACTGTTTGATTCTCAGATCTCTAAACTACCACTCCAGAAGTCGAACTACAATTAGTCACTGAAGGTGCTGCTAGATGAGATTAAGAAAGTTCCAGTTGCATCCTGATTAAATCTACACACACCAAACAAATTAACTTTGTAATCAAAGCTATCAAATATATTTGCCTTTTACAATTTGAACAAAGCTTAGTTTTCAGCACAGATACCTCAGGAAGCAAAACATTTAAAATTGCAACATGCCTGCCAGTTTCAGTTTTTGGACCAACTGGCCAGTGCCCTCTTGAAAAAGAGAGAATATTCCAGATAGGTGAGAAGTTTCATGAAGATCAGGAGCAGGTACCTCAAACTCCCTCTTTTTTCTTTTTAAGCAAGTTTTTTGGTCATTTGCAAAGATCTATTCAGAATTAAAACCTCTGTCTTACAAGGTTTACTGGAGAAGTTGATGATACTCTGCAAGGGTTTCCTGCTATTCTCAAGACTGCTGTTTGCATGGTAGTGATTTCTGCAGACTTGGAAAAAAGTACTATCTTCTAGTACAGATCATAATAATTCTTTGTCCAACAGTTAACTACATAATACATGCATACCATCTAGCAACCAAAACATTTATTATTCCTAAAAACTTCAGAAACCACGATAAGCAAAAAACTGTAATTTCAGTTTTGCTTTTAAAAGGAATGAAGTTTCTAGTAATTTTAGGACATTTGTTTGTCAAAGTTGAATTTGGCCCAGTGTGAGCCAGGCCACTGAGATGAAAATGCCAGGCATACCCAAAAACATCAAATCACAGTCTTTTCAACACAGTCTCAATGTCAAACAGCAACAATGAAAAAAAGAAATCAAACAAAGACTTATTGAGGTCAATGGGACATTTCAAATAACACTGCTATGTACTTTCTAAGGAGACTTGTTAGCAACCCTTACAGTTCAACTGCTCAACTACTTTCATCACAAAGGATCTTGAAAGCTTTTCAAGCAGAAGTGCCTACACCTCAGTGGTTTACAGTATACCTTTGATATTCAGCAGAGGAAATCCCCATGGGCTACATAACTGTTTTCATTTTGTCCCATGAAATTCTGTTCACTTCTGGATGATGTATACGCTGGTGTAGTCCAAATTTTTCTCCTCTCTTGCATTCCTGCAAATTTTTGGCAGCATACCGTAGTCATAACCACTGGTTACAAAGCAGGGGTCATTTCACCACCAAAGCAGCAATGTAAATGTCAGAATAATTTTAAATGGTCAACAGAAAACTCCTTCCTCCAGCATCCTCCCAAAGGAGACCTTCCAAAAAACACCATGAGGGCCAGAAGATCCCTTACCTCCAACCACGATACAGTGGTTCTACAAAAAAACAGAATTAGCACACAGCTAAAGCAGCCTATACTCCACAAGGTGGTAACAAAGAAAATAATTTCCTTCAGTCTTGGACAAGGGAAAATACTGCATGATCAATCATGACCAGGATTTTTCTTGCCCATCCAAACACTTAAAACCCAAAGTGAACCACCCAGCACATCAAAGACTGGTGGCAGACAATTTTGTAGATTAGCTGAAGACACTTTTGTAGTTCAGTTGAAAACTTTAGGGCATCACTGCTCCAATTCAAAATTAAAACCTTATTGCTTCCCACTTACTAAACCCCAGAACACTCCTGCATATATTATTACAGAATGTAAATTAGGTTAAACACTCAAGAGTTTGAAACATGGGAAATGGTAGCTTGACAGTCATCAGTGCTGCTTTGGATATTCTACTGTGTCATGCAAACAGATTATGATTAAGTTTTTTACCTATGTAATATCATTCCTTCATTAACTTTATCTTCTTTACTGTTAAGAAAAACAACCTGCTGAGAAAGGCAAATGAGTACAGCAACCAAATATAAGTAGAGCAGGACCCTCCCTCCCACTGAATAGCAACTTCCAGATTATGAAGTTACTCTCATTCACATATTCTAAATTCACTGCCATAGGAAAATCTCCTCTGGCAAAATGTTTTTCTTCCTCAAGATACCAAAAGTATTAAAACTTTGGCCTAGGGAACCTTGAACTCTGAATTTCCTTTTTTTTCTCCCCCTCCCTTCCTGCTTCAGAACAGAGAAGCACAGAACAGAGTTCACTGATGGTGGTAGCACCAGAGCAGGATGCACATTACATACCTCTGCCTCAAATGGAAGAACATACATAGCTTCACTACACTTTAAGGACCATTGCTAATCTTATTTAGTTCCCCTAATTCTGGGACTGGGGGGATAAAAAACAAATCAGTTGACAACTGTCACGCTTTTAATTTCCCCATGTCTATTAACTTTTGTCCTATCTATCATTTCTGGTCACAGGACAGAGGCGTTCACACTCAGTGAAGTAAGAGGGGTATATTATGGGAATCAGCCACAGCCCTCATCCACAGCTGCAGGTTTCAACTGATCCTACTCCAGAAGGTTCAGGGCTGAAGCTGTTACACAATCAGAGAGATACTCTCAAAGAGAGGCCGGTACTGTCTGAAATTTTCTTCTTGTTGCTTCAACTTGCATGGAGCTATCCCTGCTGTCCCACCCTCCTCCCCCAGTTGGGGACATTACACTGGAGACACAGTGACACTGGGAATACGGAGTGGCTGAGGTTAGAAGGGACCTCTGGAGATCATCCAGTCCAACCCAGTGCTCAAAGCAGGACCAGCTACAGCAGGCTGCACAGGACATGGCTGAAATGGGCCTTGAGCATCTCCAAGGATGGAGATGCTCCATGGGCTCCACAACTTTTCAATGCAACAACCACAGTCTAAGTAAGATTTTGATTTATGATGAGCCCATCAAACACAATTTGGACATTCATGCCCTGGTATAGCTTGAATTATGAAAGATTCACCCAACTTTGGGACTGTATATGCCTTAAAGACACCTGAAAGAAACATGCTTTGCTTAGCACAATCACCAGACTCTCCAAGAAAAACTTCCCAAATCTGTATTCTTATAATCTACAGGCCAGAGCTCAGTGGTTCTGTATGGTGTGAATTAAGTGTTCAAAGAAACATTCAGTTTTTAAAGAAAGACCTCCCAGAGAAAATAATCTTTAACAAGGAAATTTCTTGAAGAAATACCAAAGTAAAGGAAGAGATTCACTAAGGGGAAAAAGTAGTACATTTTTAATACTACAGAGACTAGAGAGACATGGAGAGTAAAATTACATTGGAGGAAGATTTCAGACGTGTATCAGACACCAAGCAGTCTTAGAAGAAGAAAACATCTTTACCAAGAAGTACCAGCGTATCAAACATTAACATCACAAAAAGAGGCTTACTTTGATTCACTCCAACATGAAGGATGAAGACTTGACTCCAAGGTATGTAATCCTGCAGGTATGTAATCCTTAGCAACCCCACAGAACTGATGTAATTTTGACACAAGAGGTGTGCCTGCTTAGAAAAACCCTTATGAATTCTCTTACCCCCTTGTTTAGCCAGCTCTGTGCAGCAAGTAATGCTGAGCCACACCTGGGCATCTTTGATCTTTCCTGCTTCAGAGAGAAGAATAACCAAGTAGCCCAGACAGATGGATAAAGGAGGTCAGAGTAGCTCTTCATGACATGAAGATTTTTTCAGTCAACAGATCACCTGGCTCCTGGAGCTGGCTCCTGCAGCCACAACATGTGACAGAGGCAACTTTAAAGCAGGACTCTGGTACTGAGACAGCATCTCAGAGTCACACCAGAACTTGATGAACTTTTCCACTAAGAATCATTTTAGACAGGTATTGCAGACTTCTCAGAAAGCCTCACAGAACTCCCACAAGTCTTCATTGACAGTTTGGAAATGAGGAGGGGTGGAATGCTAGAAAACAAGCCCTCTACATAACTGTCATCCAAGAGGCATTTCAAAGACCAAATACTTTGGTTTAAACCACCCTGCTTCTTTAGGGCTGCCCCTAGGCCACCAACAAGACAGGACCTGCCTGCTCTCCTGATAAAGAAATAAAAACCGCAGGTGCAGTCAGAGAGAGGACCCTCCAGGACACATACCAACATCATGCACTTCAGCAGTCTAGCACTCACTTGGCACAAGAAAGACACACAGCCAAAGCAGATGGGTGGCTAGAAAAGGGGGGTCTGTAGGGCAAAATTTACATAGGGACATTCTTGGGCTAAGCACCTACTGACTGCCATCTTACACAGACCTTGGTACCAAGAAACAAAAATCAAAGCAAACAATTCATGACTTACATCATGGTAAAATACAAAGAGCTTAACTAGAACTTACCATTAAAAGCGACTCCTAACTACCTTCAGGTAAAGAGGAGGGTACAGCTGTATGTGAAAAGGGCACAGCTGATGCTGCTGTACCTTTGCTGGAGGGCAGAGCACACACACCAGCCCTGGGTAGCTGTGCACATCTGGTATCAGCATGAACAGCTACCCTGGGCAATCTGGGCATACACCCAGCATACCAGGTTTCAACTCAAACATGAACACAATGAAATAATTACATAACAAGAAATTGCCTTTAAAAATCAAAGCCAAAAGCTACTAGATTCAAGAGGTCTGCTAATGTCACAGAAATAGCTCTACAGTTAGACTGAAAAAATGCTGCTATTTTCAAGTATTTCTAATCACACAAAATCACACACGGAATGACTAGATTGGAAGAGAACTTCAAGATCATTGAGTCCAATCCATGCCCCAACATCTCAACTAAACCATGGCACCAAGTGCCTCATCCAATCTTTTTTTACACACATTCAGGATGTTGACTCCACCACCTCCCTGGGTAGACCTTTCCAGTACTTTATCACTCCCGTAAAAAACTTTTTCCTAATATCCAACCTGTATTTCCCTTGGTGCAGCTTTAAGACTGTCCCCTCTGGTTCGGTCAGTGGTTGCCTGGAGAAAGAGACCAACCCCCACCGGGCTACAGCCACCTTTCAGGGAGTTGTAGAGTGATAAGGTCACCTCTGAGTCTCCTTTTCTCCAGGCTAAACACCCCCAGCTCCCTCAGTTGTTCCTCACAGGGTTTGTGTTCCCAGCCCCTCACCAACCTCGTTGCCTCCTCTGGATGCGCTCAAGCCTCTCAATGTCCTTCCAAACTGAGGGACCAGAACTGGACACAGCACTCAAGGTGTGGCCTCACCAGTGCTGAGTACAGGGGCAGAATGACCTCCCTGCTCCTGCTGGGCACACTGTTCCTGATGCTGGCCAGGATGCCCTTGGCCTTCTTGGCCCCCAGGGCACACTGCTGGCTCATGCTCAGTCAGCTCTTGACCAGCACCCCCAGGTCCCTTTCTGCCTGGGCACTGTCCAGCCACACCGTCCCCAGCCCATAGCATTGCCGGGGGTTATTGTGGCCAAAATGCAGGACAGGGCACTTGGACTTGTTAAACATCACCTTATTGGACTCTGCCCATCTATCCAACTGTTCCATGTCTCTCCCCAGAGCCCTCCTCCTACCTTCCAACAGACTGACACAAGCTCCCAGCTCAGTGTCATAAATTTACTAATGAGAGACTCAATGCCCTCATCAATGTCATCAATAAAAATATTGAACAGAACTGGCCCCAGCACAGACCCCTAGGGGACACCACTCGTGACAGGCCACCAGCTGGATGCAGAACTGTTCACCACCATTCTCTGAATTACACATAAGAAACTATGAACCAAAACCTGAAAGCTTTACCACACAAGCAACTCAGACTTCATTCTACAACTTTTCAACCTGAACACAAAAATAAATTTAACCATTTTAACCTTTTTCTGTTACTGTCTGCAGTTCTGCAGTTGCACTTTGAAAATCTTCAAGTCGATATGTCCATAGCAATCAGTTACAAAAGCTGGACTTGCTCACATGTCATAAATGCTGAATTCAGGAAAAAAAAATTAGCACGCCTAATTTCCAGCTCAGGAGATAACCCTATTTAATAAGGCACATGTTACTGTCTTAGATGTTATGTAAATGTTTTCTTTAAAAACAGGGAGAAAAAAAAAGAAGAAGAAGAAGAAGAATGTGTTTAATTGCTGCTTTGAAAATCCAGGCTCATGAAAAGTCCATATGTGGAAATGTATTTATTCTTATTTTTAAGTGATTCCACATGTACAGTTACTCAAGTGTAAAAACTTACACATCTTCCAATAAAGCAGACCAAACACTAAAGAGTTGGAAAAATGTTGTAATAGTAGATTTATCTAAGAAAAAAACCATGACAGTCAGTGTTATGATTTTTACAGTACTAACACTACTAAAATGCATGTTCATGCAGTGGCCAAAAGAATTATACAATAAGCTTAGAAGTAAATATTAAAAAGCAGCAGGTTTCCAAACAGTGATTCAAAAGGCCATGGTTGGCACGTGGTTCTATTTGGGGCATTTTCCCTCTAAGTCTCCATTAAAAATGCATGGTGGTCTTATTTACTGAAGGAGGAGAGCTGTTTCATTGCTAAAAAGTTCTGGAATATCCTGGCTCATTTTGAGTTTAAAAAAAAAAAAAAAAACACACAAAAAACCAGTATGTTTCAGAAGTCCAATAGTTAACCTTTTCTTTCATACACATTCAATAACTATTAGAGGTTTTATAGAAACAGTACCTAGGTAAAAATTAGTTATGAAATAATGTTTTTAAATATATCCAAGTTATTTTGGCAAATTGGTGTCTTTGGAGCTGTGTTCCTTTTTTATAACCTGAAAGGTAGAGGCTGCTCATCCTAATCAATCATCCTAACCCCTTCTAAATCTGAAAAGCAAATATAAACTCTCACTAGTTTTTCAAGACCCGAAGGCCCTCTCATTAATTAGCTTTAAAAAGCCAATTAAAAGAGGTTTTTTGAGCATCACTCAGACAATGTTTTGTTTAAATAACTGCTTAGAAAACACCATTCTATTCAATATTTAAATTCATAGTTAAACAACTCACTGAAATGCTACAGCAGAATTCACTATCCTTGGCAAACAAATCAGAAGCATTACTTTATTGCTTAAATAGCCCTAAAACTCCACACCAACGAGTAACAGATTTGTCAGAACTTGACTATCTTTCATTTAACTTTATAGATATGTCAGCACAGGAAGCAAGCAGGAAGTTATTCCTTAGCTTTAGCCAGCCCTTAGCTCGAAGCCAAGCACAGGAGCAATTTCTGCCCACCTAAATCAGCATGGTAACACCTATCTTTGTGCTAAGCTGGAACACCAGCCTTTCAGGTAGACACACAATGCTCATTTCAAAGTAGCATGGATCTATATATACTCCAGAGTATGTAATGAACCTTAATTTTATGCATGGCTGACAAATAAACTCATGTTAAAGAGTCTTCAGGAACAGTACAACAAAAACACCCAAATTCAACACATGTTCCACTGGTGTTCAACATTCAAAACCTATCAGGGGTTAATGACAACCTGATTGCAAAGATACTCACAGAGCCATAAGGGAAGAAAAGGAAGGTGCTCCAAAAGTCGCACCCACCTCCAGATGGACTTAAGGCATTTCAAATTGCTAACAATTTCACTATCATTATTGCTATTAAACTTCCTATGGCCTCAGAACCACTACATCCAGGCAATACTAGAACTGCTCCAGAACTGAGCTGTTAGTCTTACTGATACCTATTGCATTTACCTTTTAGTTTGTCCACCTGATAAAAAAGCCAATGCCCTTTGCCAAGACATGCATCTCAGACAGGCAGTTAGTACATATGTGCTTCAGACTGATTTTTTTATTGATTAGTCAGATTTACACAGTACTGTCAAAATCTCATTTTTCTTCCTAACTCACCTACATATTAAGCTATCCTTTTTTTGCTGTTTATAATGTATAAAATCATCCTACCAACCACCCATTCTGATGAACTCTTACACTAAAGAAGAGGCAAAACCTTTGCATACGTTCACAATCCAATCAGAAACAAAACCACAAAGTAATAAAACATTTTTTTTCCTTAAGTTTCAGAAAGTGTTTATTTAAGGTTAAATTATTATTTTCTTCCTGTAATAGCAACTTTTTCAAAGTTAGTTAAAATGTTTGCTGTTACAACCTCTACAGGTTGCTAAACACTTTCTGGGTACAAAGTCACAAGTTCTGTGGAATGCTGCTCTGTGTACTCTGCCTCTGCCAGCTCAACTTCCCTAGGTAACATGCACCATACAAACACCAGGTATAAGTGAGGAGTTAAAGGTCTGTGCTTTCAAATTTTGTTATCTCCAGAACACACAGAGGGTTCCACTTGACTACTCAAAGCATCATCTTCTGGGTTTCCTATGACCACAGCAAGTGACATGGCAGTGCATCCCTTCCTTGCAGTCAAAAAGGTTTAAAGGATAATCCAGTAATTCAAGTAATCACAGGATTTGTACAGAGTTTAATAAAAAAACAGAACAAGGTTTCCCTACTCTGTGATACAGTGAAAAGGCATATCAGCACTCTCTGTTTTAGAATTCATTACTTTTTGCAAAAAAAAAAAGATTTTTTTTTCCCAAAGTGTTATTCCAAGTAGCATTATTCTAAATAAACACAGTGCTTCCATTAATGTATGGTATTAGTAAACAAGTATATATGGTAGCATGTTAATTTCTATCCCTTGTCACACAAATGCAACACATTTCAGTTCTTGAAACAAGGGTCCTTGTAAACTAGGATTTCAAATAAACACCTTGAAACATTCAGGTTCCTCTTACTTGTTAAACAACTAATACAACATATGTTAAAACTTAAGACTGAGATTACTGCCTGAACATTCCTGCAAAACTTAAATTGTGCTTCATAATATTTGGAAAGGCCCCAAAGGGGAAAACATGAAGCCTCCTGTCAAATGAGCTCCTTTCCAGGGCACCATATCCCATGTCTGACTAATCCTGAAATGTACAAAGGGGCAACCAAGCTAAGATTGCTAAACACGCTGGCGATCAATACTTTTGCACAAGCAGCACAACCTGGAGAACCAAGCATGGGACTGGCTGCTGCAACCCTTCAGTTTATGCTGCTGCAGAAACAAACATCTATCTTCCTGGTTTCTTACATGAACAAACTGATGTGCAGTTATAATTACACAAGTTCTGTAAAATTCCCTGAAGAGTTCTCGATGTCCCAGTAAAGCAGAAAAGTGTGTTAAGGAACAAACTATTACTGCCTCTGTTTTTAGGAACCTTGGCAATAAAAAATAGAAAAGGCAGAAATGACTAAGCCAAAATAACTAAAATGCTCACATAAAGCCAGACAGCATGATAGAGGTGTTAGAATCTCAACAACGTGAGCAACTGTCAAAATTAGCATTCTTATTAAAAAGATGGTATGATTTTGGTTTGCTTCTGTAAAACATGTAAGAGTCCTCTAAAATAACTAGCTCCACAATGTATATGTTAAATACAGACTATTATCAGATTTTTTTTTTTCTTCTGGCTTATCATAAGGCAGCTCCTGAGAGCTCTTAATGAAACACTATGTACAAATATCATGAGAGAATAGCTATGCAAACAAATTTTAAGAACATTTCTCCTTGCCGTCCCTCAGAACACAAAAAGTCACAACGACTGTAAATGGGACTAGAAAGGCCTTGCAAATATATTAGAGGTGCCATCAGAATTCATTCCTTCAACTATGCTTCAAAAAAGGCTCAAGCATATCCTCATGATAGCAGATGCGTTCAAAATGCTATCAGGAATAAACACTACTACTGTATCAACCGTTTATATTCAAAGAAAACTCCTCCTATCACATAAAACTTAAAATCCACAGTTCTACAGCTAAGTTGAATAGTACCCTGACCTCTCAAATCTAGATGTCTCATTAAGGTTTTACAAGCACAGACAAAAAATAAAAAATCAGTAATTAAAAAAAAAGGTGGGGGGAAGGGAGGAAAGGAATTTTAAGCAAGAGCAAGACATGAATCCAGTTTTTAAGTGAAAACAAGGTAATATAGTTCTGAAGTGCTTCTGACAGTAAGCAGAAAATGTTAGTCATCCCAAGAGTTGGAATATATACCTGGTTTGCCTGAGGTCTTTCCCTCTTAATATTGTTGATTTCAGATCAAAAGTTAATTAAAAATAAGCTAGTCATATCTACAAAAAGTACAGAAAACACGTAACAACTACAAGTTAAGCTCAAAACAGGTAAATTTCTATTGATCTACAGAAGTAAATCTTCTTTTCAACCCTGCAAAGAAGTGTTCTAATCAGCAGGCAAAGGTAGATTACTCTCAAGCCTGCGTGTACCCAAACACACAAATGGAAAGGAAGGAGATGCAGTAAAACCTGTTCCAACATGCCGTACATTAGAAATCTGACGCTCATATTTCCTAGGAGCCAAAATAAATGAAAATGCCATGAAAAGCAAGCTAAGAACAAGGTAGAACCAGAAAGTACAAAGCTTCCACACATTACAGTATTGGGGAAATTCACTGAAACACATTTTTGCAGTTTAAAAAGGGCAAAAAGAAAAAACCCAGATGATTTATTCTTAATTCTATTTTGAACACACATACACACACATGCATGTCCTTCAGAAGCGTCCTTGGATCTCAAATTAAACATGCTTTCCCCACAGATCATGAAACTGGCCCTATCAGACAAAAATGTTTGTCTAAAGATAAGTAACTAAACCAAGCACCCATAATTCAGCAGAAAAAAAGTTTAAAAATGGATTTAAGAGTACTAGTAGTTTACCATGAGGATTTGAACTTTATGTATGGCAGTCTTCTGAAATTACAAAGCTGAAGAACAACAGCTCAAAGAAAACCTCCAGCAAAAAGTAATTTCAAATACAATCAAATGCACAGAAAAACCATTTGTCCTTTTGTGTATAAGCCATTCAAAGATGGCTTTCCTATCACAACTCTGTTGGGCTATTTATGGGATGACAGGCAATTATTTACACACAACTTTTCAGGGCAAAGATAGACATAATGTGCAGTTATGACAGGCAAAATGAAAGGCAGTTGATGCCTGCACTGACCCTCTCCAAAACAATCCTGATCTAGAAGCCTCTTTCACAAGAACTCCCACTAATTTACAACAGGAAAGGAATCATCCCTAAGTAGCTAGGCTGAGATTTTACTCTGCAATTGGTTATACGACGTTCCCGGTGACAAAAGCTGTTGACATTAAGGCTGAATAGTCGAATTTGCGCTAGAAGAAAAACCACCTTGCATATCGCTTTCAAGGTTTTTTTTCACTCCTGACAGCACTTGAACAGCCCAAGAATTCTGTCTAAAAGTTTAATACAGTTTTTACCAAGTGCAATCAAAGAAAGAAGTCTTATATTCTGTCTTACAAAGACTGTTTAACTTGCTTTTCAGTGACATGGGCCAGTGGTACTTTGTCATTGCCTTTGAAATCGTCCGCCATTTCTTCTTGAACTCTCCAGCTCCTAGGAAATGCACAAACTCCGTGCCCAAATGTTTCAGGACTCATTTTCCCCGAAGGCCATTCCTCAACAGGATGAGCTCACACATGTGGCCAACTGCTATATTAAGGAACAGTATCTGAAAACCGATCAACATGCTCATCACCGCTGGACAGAATAATTGCAATCGCTGCAGCATCGCCCATCGACAGGCCCGCAGTCAGCTCCCAGCATCACCAGCACCCAGAGCCACAACCAGAACACAGCTTTAAAAACTCAGTTGTTTTCCTAACAGGGTTGTCACTGCTGTAAGACGTGACTTGGAAAGCTTATGAGGTGCAACTGAGTACTTACTCAGCTGGAAGTAATAGAGTGTTACTTTCACAAGAGCCTTTAAAAACCAAGTGTGCAAGTGATGTAACACCAGTAGATAGAAAAAGGACAGGAAAAACAGCATGAAGAGGAGAGGAATAAAAGGCATTTATGTGAAAAGTAGAATTGTTACTCTAAGGGTTGTTTCTCTTAGATCTTTTGCCTGATAATAACAGTGCATATTTCAGTAACATCCATTTGTGTATTACACTTGGGAGAGCACTAAACACTCATTTAATTTGTAGAACAGCACTAGATGCAATAGCCCAATCTCTCCGCTTCTGACAGAGTTTATAACAATTTATTTATTTACTTGGTTATTGGAATCACAAGAGGCTGGACTTTTAACTTCTTCTATTGACCAAATCCTGAGATACATAGAAGGGATATAAACACATAATTCACAGAATTATGTTGAAACAATGCCATACTAAAAGAAACACAGAAATTCATGAGTATTGAAATTGCTGTTTCAGCTCTCAGTTTAGGAGATCTAGAAACAGAAACCTTAGAATACACTTGTACATGAAAAATAAGTGTCAGTCTTAATTTAGAATTTCCTGATTATTACTGATATAAACAGTACAACAGAAATTTATGTACTTTGAGGTATCTTAGAGGATATCTTATATCTTAGAATAAAACACGTCCTTAAAGTATGGTTATAAAAATATCCATCATAGTATCTGTAGTCAAATATACAAATTAATATATTTACAACGGAACTAACATGCCATAACAGTGTCTTTGCCAAAAACATTTGTCACTTGGCTAGAATAAACAAGTATCTTAAGTTTTTAAGGCCTTTCTGCAGTTCAAAATTCTTATTTATCTCCATGACTGTGTTATATTAAAATGCACAAAAATTCTGCATTTAGGAAAGGGAGATGAGAGAAGATTTTTATATGACCAGAATTCTGAATGGTGTTCACATGTATGCAGATAACATTACCAGTTTTGCTAGCACAAATTAGGTCGCATTAATTTTGATGGTTTCTGTTACCAAAGGGAAACAAAGGATAACAGCACTCCATTTTGGTTTCTTAAATGCAGAAAAATGAAAAGTATCATAAGTACAATTCAAAATGGTGCTCATTTGGAAAGCTGAGGAAAAATATTTTTCCAATGGAGAAGTGTTAATATCTCAAACTATTATTTGAAAATTCTTAAGGGAGTTGAGAGAAGAGAGGACAGGATTACAGCAACAACATTAGGTGCAAACAAAGTCAAGTCTTTTTCCCACCATTTTGTTTTCTCCAGAATCAAATCTCATTTGGAAGAGTATCATAAAGGTATTAGGGCAAAAGCAATGGCATCCATTTTCTGTTCCTTTTCATTTATCTTGCCACCACATGGGAGTGAGGAAAAGGGGTCACTGCTGCAACTATGGACAGCTCAACTTCAGGTTAGCAGCATTCATTTCCTAACACACAGAGGTCATCAAAGAACTGACTTACCAAAACCATTTCCTTTGCAAGTACATTCTCAAGAGAGTCCTGTTAGAATAAGATTGATGATGAACCTTTGAGTGAGACTGAGGATCACCTCGAGACAATGCACCGAACAGTCCTAGCACTTACTACAGGTATTTAAAACCATCATCTGGTTTGGGCAAGTTGGCAGTTTTACAATTGAGCTCAGGAAAATGCCACAGTAGCGGCTATTCCTTATTTCAGAATCTCCCTTTCATCAATACAGTCTGTAAAAAAATGTCCAACATCATAATCTCACCCTCATATGTAACAAGCATTTTTCAGATGTCTTGCTATCTTCGAGAAAAGGAAAATAAAATCTGACTTAATTCTATCCTACTAAACTTCTTACACTTGTTAGAGCATTAAATAATGTTTCTTACTCTCCACTACCATTTCCTAAGATATTCTTGTGAAAATAGGCTGAGAGCTGGTGTGTGTCTATAGCATGAGCTATGGGATCACCAAAGGACTCCACTGCATTTAGTTCCTTCTTAGGAGGCACTCCCCAGACACATTAGGAAAGAAGGTGGCAGAAGGTACTTCACCTGTTTGTCAAGGATTTATAAACTGCCATAAAATAACATATATTAACAGAATCTAGCTAAATCAGTGAAAAAAATTTAAATTACACACTTGATAATGGATAACAGGACTCTGCTCCTTAAAGCAGTATCACACGAGTTTCCCAAGGACCACCAAAAGGTGATAAAAAGAAAAATGGATTGTTAAGTTCTTCAGGTGGTCAAAAGCTTCTCTACCAGAGTAAGGTACTTTCTATTCTTTTTTCTAAAGTCAAAAGAATGGTTGAACCTTTTTAGGTCATGTTTTCGGTAAGCTTCTACTTTCTGCACAGCCATTTAAATTACAAGTACATTTTGTGGTAAAATTTTAATCTACTAAAATATAAATGTGCACAAAAGAAAAACAATTAAGCTTCATCTGCAAAATATATTAAAACTGCCAATATAAAGTGCACACATGAAAAATTAAGCCTGTAAAAATATATAATGAAAGACATCTGGCACAAATGTCAGCCTTCACATGCTTGTTTTGTCAGCTGTCAAATCATGGTAATATACGATGGTAAAAGGCACACTGACAGCAACATTCCTGGTATTTTAAAGAACAATCATAAAATGCATGCATCTGCATTGCTACCAAAGTAATTGAACAGGGCTGGTGGTCCATAGAAAAATATTCATGCTTAATGCATCTGAATCTCAAATGAAACTCTGTCCCAGATATTTCTTTTCCACACAAGGCTTTTTGAAAGAGTTACCTGGAGTTATTGCATGCCTTAACAGCTATTGTAGGTAAATACTGTTCCTAAGCAGCAAATGACATGGGGTCAAGGAATGCTTGCTATTCATTGTATACTTACCTTTGTCAATAAGAAAAATATTTTAAAAACATATGCATGAGGGACAAAAAATTCCTCCCAATAACTCCCTGCTTGACTCCATCTCAAAGAGTTAAATGTTTTGGTATATCCTGCTGATTTAAAAAAACAATCTTTTTCCTCTACATCAAGCACAAGTTCCAGTTATACTTTGTACTTGAGCACATGAAGCACTAAAACCTCAGGATGTGGTCCCATTACCATCTTATAGTCCATACAGACTAACAAGAAGTTGGAAGGAAACTGAAAACATTGTATCAATATAAGTTTTGAACTTAATTTGCTTCTTTATAAAATAATGATTGAGAGCAATCATTCGTACCATGGGACAAAAAGGAAAGCTGTCCAAGATTATGCTACCTAGCTGAAGATTTTATATATCATTATAGTCATCATCTCCTGGAAACCAAAGGAGCAGTAGTAATAAGAGTTAGTCATAAAGACTCCAACCTAGCTTCCTGTTATATATATAATCATTTTGCAACAAAAACACATTACTTTCAAATAACCATTCCTTAAAAAGTATGCCTGAATTTTTTCTGCTGTAGTCAGGAAGCTAAATCAGGTCTGCATTTATTCACATACCAGGCACACTATGACATTTTACTTAAATGCTGAGGAAGGTGAATGAAGAAAGTTTTCACTAGAAAGTAAGTTTACAGTTCAGTTGTTGGGATCCTTTTAATTTGCAAAGTTAATTCCTGCCTTGATGTTATGAAGTAGAAAAGTTTTAGTCTCTCTGAAAATTACGTTCAAGACAGAAGAGGAGACAGGTGAGACCTAAGGGATAAAACTATGACTTGGCTTTCACACTGCAGCAGGCACTGGATTTGGTGAATCCCAGTGGAAGTGATGGGCTTACCTAACTCCAGTAGGAAAATTTTATTAGGTGTAATTTTATAGTGTAAATTGAAGCAAAATCTTCCAACTACTGAAATTCAGAAACAATGAAGCCTAGGCTAAAACTGGCTGAAGTACAGCTGGCCTCACCAGGAGTATCAGACCTGGCCAAGGGCATCCTCTACCACACAGAAATCTGATGTGCACAAAACTGGCCAGTAACAGCTGGAGTTTGTGACACCTGCCTCTTCTATGCTACCATGCAAAGGACTTTTCCCCTCAATCGTTTTACTGAGCAACACTCAGTACAGACTAACTGCATAAATCTCACTGCTTTCACTCATCCAAACAGCAACTAAGCACATAAAAGTTCTCACAGTGGTGTAAGCCTACAATCACTTGTGGCAAAAGATATACGTACATACACCTCACTCTTTTCAGTAAGTTTTTGTTATCACCAAGACTATTAAAATGAAGCTTTCCACATGAGCAGCAGCTCAGTGAAATATTACTGCCACTTCAAATGTTTTCTGCATAATATCAAATACCACCAAGGTATTTAATCAGATTGATTATCTGAGGCTGAAACAAACAACTTGCAGCACTGACAGTCAAAATCATTATATTAGATGTGGGGAAGGACAAATGAAGGCCTGTACTGATCCACTGCCAGAGAACACTGTACATTTTCTTTCTGCCTCTACCGTGAAAATCAAGAGACTGAGGAAAAAGGATGTTAAGACATGACATTTTGGCTAATTCAAAGATGAAAATCAAGACTAGAGCTATCAGCAGTAACTTTAATTTTGTGCAATGAAACTATCTCTAACTTGCATATTTAACCTGAATTTCTCAGTGTATGGAGTTTTTCACACTTTTCTATAAAGAAAGGGAGGTGTAAATTTTAAATATCCATATACATTATAGAAGATTATACTAATACTATACCTGTCTTTTTCAACAGATTTTGAAGCACATAAAACAGTGTCTTCCTATAACTTATCTTCTGATTTTTAATCTAAGAAGTCTTAAACCTCATAATCCCTCTGCTGCATGAAAAGGCGTTTCAATTCCCAGGTGACAAGCAGAGACTAAGGAGCATGAAAATTTAGCTTGACAAAGATGCACTTGACTGACTTTGTGCCCTCAGCCAGCCCTAATTTTGCTCTCCCATAATGATTTTCTGATGCCACACGAGGGCTGTCAACAGGTAAGGTCCTTCTCTCACTAACAGGATGACAGTCATATACCTGATGCCGTAATTTCTGATACCCTGCAGAAGCACAGTTCCTTTGGGGCAGTGGGAGGGCAAACACACACACACACTATCCCACAAGCACACACAAACATGTTTTAGCTCAGCCGTGATCACATGGGTTTCACTTCCTTCAGAAACCAGACGAAAAAGGATGAAGGCAGGGAAGATACATAAATACACAACTATCAGATTCATTTATTCTCACACCTTTTTTATCTCTCTCCTGCTCATTTCCTCAGTAATTTTTGGTAAGCTTTCCCTGTTACATTGTACCAATCATCAAAGAGAAGCTTGGGAAATATTCTGGCATCCATGTAATTCTTGTAAAAACACTAGGAAGTATAATCCTCTCAAAACAAGGATTCTAGGGAACTAGGGAAGCAGTATTTTGGCTTTTTACCAACCATTTCACAGCAAAGGTAATTAGTAAGTTATATACCACTGGAACCAACACCAGCACAAATCCAGCTTCCCTCACTGCTTGCTCCCTCTTCTAATGATGCCAAGATCGTGACAGGCTTACTTAACATGGTTATTGTTTCCAGTTTCAAACCCTTATACTTAATTAAGTTTCAGCTCTAGATGATATGTCTTAAGCAGCCAAACAAACCAAAAATACTCCAACTCCATTACCTCACCTTTTCCCCCTCACTACAGCAACAATGCATCAGAAAAAACTTCAGAAGGATTTCATTTGTGTTGAAGAGCTAGGATTTGGTAAGTGCATGCAATAAGCCACTTTCAAAATAAATTACACAGCATAACATATGTTTCAGTGACAGTAAGCACCCAAATTCTGGTCAGTCTTTTAATATCAAAAGAACATTATGCATCAGGAGCAAAAGTCTGTGACAGAAGTCATCTGAAAAAACAACTAGATGAGTAATAAGTTGCATTTCATGCATATTCGGTACAGTCTTCCATCACCTGACAAACTGGAAGAGCTGGCGCTCTGTCTCTTGCACGAAAAGCTATTGCCTTTTGGGATCAAAAAGCATCAGATATTTGCAAATGCTTTAAAAGTTTTATATAATACATAATCACACATACACCCCATCCTAAAGGAATTCCACAATTTCCGTTCAAATGCTGAAAAGATTTGGAAGAGCTGAAAAGACTGAGACAGTGATCAGCATCTCAATACTCCTTTCAAGAGCCAACAGGAAATGATAACTAATGAAAAACTCCAAATATTATTAATACAGGAAAATATGTCCAGCTTTGACAACCAAAGCAGTCATAGAATAAACACTTCCATCTTCAGTAGCTGCTAAAACAAACACTCTTTTACAGGCTTTGACAGAGAACAGAATTCATTTCCCCTTTACAGCTGCAGTGTTTCAAAGTCAGTTAAACATCAATGTGACAGCCTTACTTGTGAGACCTCAGACATTTACTGTATTATCTTAGCTGGACATGAGCAGAAAGCAGAGACTGTGAAGGCAGAGAAGGCAGGGGGGAGAGAAGGAAATCAAGATTGTTTTTCTTAAACACCTTATGAAGTGTTCATCTTAGTTTTTGCCAGAGAGTTATTTTTCTTGTTCATTTATTCTGCATTTAAAGACTCAACTAATACAAACACAGCACAGATCTGGAAGGCAAAAAGTTCACTAGGATGGAACTTGTTTGCACAGACACTACTGAGCTACCAACTTCTCACTCTGTCATAGTGTGCTTCTACAAATGAAACCCAGTTGACTGAGCCATTATCAATGCTTACAAATTAAACCATCTTACTTGCTGCTAGTCATCACCCTACTGATTTTCTCATTAATATCTAGAAGATACAGTTAGTCTCTCACCTAATTTCTGCCATTGACTTTCCTGTATAACCCCTACCTCACAAGACCATTGTGAACCTTAACATATATTAATTTCACACAGAGCAGCAAGCATGCTAAGCACTTAATAGTAAGCAGTTAGGAATATTGGCCAGATGTCAAACCAACCCTAACAATGGCACAGGCCACTAAATTGAGGATCATGAACAAAGATTAGACACTAAATAACTGAAGTAGCCATTTGCAAATTGAGGTTCTGTGGAAAGCTGGCTGTTCACATGATTATGGTCCTGTCTACTTCCAGGTGTTCAATTACATTAAACGAAATTAAAAATACATCAATACATGTTCTTACTACTGGTTTCACATGAAAGCAGTTGTTGCCATTGGGGGAAATGCTGTGATCACAAAGAGAAAATGTCTTATAAATTACTTACATAAATGGTTTGCTGAGTGACTAGCTCTTTCATGACAAATGATACCTACAATACTGAAAAGTTTTCCATTTGGATTCCATATTTATCACTTCTCTGTGCATGCTATAAGCAAGCTTAAAAAAAAAAGAAAAATTTGCATTTCTTCTTTTACTTTTAGTGGTGTTTTGTACACAAATACTGAAGAAAAGGCACATCTGAAATACAGCTTAAACTACAGATCTACTGTTAAAAATAAAATGGAGAGAAAACAGTAGCTAGCAAAAACAAACCACTGTCACATGAAACAGTCTGTGTAAATTATATTATTACATGGTAGTCTTTTTTTTCTTCTTTGAGCCAAGTCGGAATTCTAGAGCAAGCCTGAGGATTTGTGGCCATTTCATTTGGCAAAACATGCAACCTTATATTCAGGAAATCTCCAAATCTCAGCTAATCAGAGTTTGAGCCACCTTTCACCTTCTGAAGGGTCACTTCAGTTAAGGGGAAGAGAAATCAAGATGGACTTCATCTGTCAATAATAAAATCACTCTTCTTCACTCTTCATAAGAGCCCAAATCTGAGGATTTCTATTTTACATGGATTACTTTGAAGTTTCTGTCTGGCCATTGACTGACTCCCTACACTCCCCTAGACACTCTGGTTAATATTTCTCCCATAGGATAAAGACAAGAGAAGCAAATAAAACCCTCCCTAACAAAAGCATTTTCACCTGTGCTTCTCTAAGCATCCCTCTTCCCCAAAAGCTCGAATGAGTGACCTCCAGGGAATGCTGCCCAAGCCATACTCAGGAGATGAGCTGGCCTGTAACTCTGCCTAAAACAGAGAGATGGTGTGTTTTGATTTAACCATTTGCTTGTTAAATCTTAGTGTTTGTAGGGCTGCAGAGGCTTTTCGGTGCTGTGCTGCTGCACTCTCCTCTTTCCAGCACCACTATTTTTAGTAACCAGCAAATGGCAGCCTGTAGGACCTCTCCTATCACCAGAAAGCTATCCAGCTTGAAGTGGACAAGCAGCCCAGCTCATGCATGCTAGCAATTCTTCAGATACAGGCTTGCAAACCCAGCCCTGCCTACTTCTGCTGCAACTAGCACTTTATTACATCCATTTTAATGCAGGAGAGGCCTTTTTTTTTCCTTTTGTAAACAAACCTTTGATCGGAATACTGTAAAATAAACATGTGTCCTTTCTCTCTTTATTAACCTTACTGCATGATGTTAGTTACATATGTGTCAGCTCTTAGAGAGCACAAAGAAACTCTCATATCCTAAAAAAATTCCCTTCCCCTACATGTGTACAAAACTGATGATCATGCTGTTTTACCTCGTATTTCTTCCCAAAGTTGAAAATCCTCAGACTTGGTCAAGACTGCAATTTCCATATCAATTACCAACTTCAGAAACATGATACAAAACACTGAAATACAATTCAAAATTTATTTCAAATTGATACGTATCTAACTACAGCATAATAAATATAGCTACATTCCTTTTAAAAAGGAACAAAAATTCGCAGAAGCAACAGTAAGTAAATTCTGTTAAATATGCAATTTGAGCTATGTATAGACTCAGTTACTCAAATCAGAAATCTTAAGTGAAATCCAGGCACATGGTGTGTGGCAATGGAAAGTTCTGTAGGACAGGCTACACTCAGAACAGCGCTGGAGCCGAGCCCACGACTCATGTCAAAACTGATGTCAAAAAGTCTTGTGAATTTTCTCAGTATAAGGCACACTGCACAGCTTTTCTCCATTCAATACTCCTCATTGTTAAAAATTATGCATTATGTTAAGATTTCATTGTCTTAATTTATATCCTGTGACATCACAAACTAGAAATGTTTTTTAAAAATTCAACTTAACATGTAAGACAGAGAAGTAAGCTGGGATATGACTAGTTCTGTTATGACTTCTAAAGGTGAAGTATGGCTGAAAAAAATGTAACAGCAACATGTACTAAATTTCCAATAAAAAATAGTGAAAAGTAAAATGTTAGAGTGAATTAATTTTTAACTTAAAATCCCCTGCTTTTACTCCCCCAAATGCAAGTTACTAAATAACTGCCAAATATTCCCTTCATGTATGACACAGCATAAAACAGTTGAGTACTTGTATTTCAGTAATTTGCAAATTAATTTTAAATGTTTTGGCAGGATAAACTTTACATGCATAAACTTGCAAAATATACAAGCTGCTTCTTTATCTACTTATAAAAAGCAGAACTCCCTTCAGTTCCAGTCACATGACTTATATTTCATAATCAATTTTATTATGAAAAAAATACAGATTCTTCCTGTTGGGGCACAAAGCATTTATGCAAATAGAAGAAACACAAAACAAAAACTTCTCCATGCGTAAATAACACTGAAGACGAAACAAATAGTAAAACCCTAACCCCAACTCCCTCCCAGTTAAAGAAGACATTTCCTCCTTATCCCTCAATTATATTAATCTCCAATTAGAAAGCTGATGGTCAGCAAAAAAACCCAAAACAAAAAACAAAACAAAACAAAAAAAAAACCCCAAAAAAACCCCACCAAAACAAAAAACCCCAACAACAAACCCCCCAAAAAACCAACAAAACCAAAAACCAAACTACTAAAAAAACAAAAAAAAAACCAAAAAAAAACCACCAAACCTTTATCACCACCCTACAATTTCAACCTTAATTTGGATCTTAAAAATAAGCCCCATTCATATAAGACTTTAGTCATCAGGTCACAATCCTAATTTAAAACAACAAATTTTCCCTTTTGGTTCCATTATAAGGTGATAGCTAGCACCTCTAGTAATTTAAAGACATCCCATTTTCCTTGAGGTTAACCAGACAGCAAATCAAATAATCCCACAGAGGATTCAGAACAGGCTTGACCCATTATTGAAGTGTTAAATTAGAATTTCAAAGAGTAACTCCATAGTCACCCTTCACAGGGATAATTTTTAATTCTTCTCCTGTGAAATGTGAAGTTAAGTCAATACTTGGTGTTTTATCTCATAACAAAAGCAGACAAAAATACTGCTAACTCAAAACAATCCAGGTTGATTCTTGTTTAATAAAACAGCAAAAGGCCACTGCTTCAATGTTTTAATAGGCAAGCTCTCTCTAGCATTTTTTTACAATTTCAGTATTAATTCACATTGGTAGAGAGAAGCAGGCATTTTATTTACATTTTATGAAATTAAGTACATAAATATATTTATTTTCTCAACACAATCCACAAATGCTGATGAATCTGAATTTTGCATATGGAGAAAATAATGAGGATTGACCCATTTTACAGCTAAGAAAATGAGGAACTTAAGCCCAAGTGATTTGTTTAGTACACTTCTGGCAAACCTAGCACTGAAGAATAAGCCCCTGGCTCTCTAGCACAAGGTCTATCCCTGCTGTTACCTATGCAAGTTCATTCCCATGGGTAACATTATAGGGAACCTTCAATCACATGCAGAGGCAAATATTCCAAGTCCCCAAATTCTAAAAAAAAGTTCTTGCCACCTTATGTAAACTATTGGTGAAATTAAAAAAAAAACACAGCTGTCAACAATATGTTCAATTTTTGTAGCTGACCCTCAGCCAGCCTAAATAAATCATTTTAGCTGCCTGCTCAGCACAAGAGCAACAGAACCCATCACCAGAATGGTGTAAGAGTGGCTGGTATCACCTGGTATCCTAAACAAATCAACAATTCAGAACTAAAAACTGATACTGCAACCAGTACAAATTACAACATAGAAAAAAACACAAAACCCCCACACATTTTTAATTATTAAAATATGCAATAAATGTCTCATGTTGTTGCAGATTTATTCTCCTCCTCAAGACACAGTCTGTGTAAGAAAATACCAGTTCCCTTTTACTGACTTCCTTCCCTGCCAGTGGTAAGCAAAATCATTTAAAAACCAATAAAACACAATGTTGTCTTTACATTCAGCTAATGCAAGTGAAATATTAGCAGAAGCAGGCTTGACCTAATATTGGATTTTACATTTTCATCTTTCCTGTACTGCCAGTTAGCTCAAACTTTCTGCAAGAAACCTTATTTCCCTTCTCAGAATCTCATCTCTTAAAAAAAGTCCCTACTCCCCTGAGGAAATTCTAAGGGCAGGGTCACAGCCGTCCTTTCTCAGCTTCCGCAATACAACTTGAGTAGAAATTATTTACACAAGAGTAACAGAACTGAGTACAGCTCATTTATGAAGAAGTTACCACTATGCTTATACAGCAATATTTCCACAAAATCAGAACAGTAAGACAGTCTCCAAATCATGTCAACAGCAAGAAAAGTTATAGCTTATGGCCCTTCCCACCATAACACAAAGTACTCCCTAGTGGGTTTAAATTTTTAAGAGTTCAATTCTACCACCGCTGGCCACTTTATACATAGTTCACATTTTTACTCCTCAATTGCTCTGAGATTATATAAATAGGTCTCATTTTGATCTTTTCAGGTTTTCAAAAATTCATCAGTTTTACACAAGAAAATACCTCACACTGACCTTAGCAACAGATTGGGAAAGAAAAGATGGCATAAGCATTGGCAACCACGTGAAACTTTAATTGTATTACATCTTTGTAGTCAAATGCATCCATTTAATTATGGACAATCATACATCTGATACAAGGAGCAGAGCTGTGCCTATAATGAATTTTTTATTTCAGCCACTGAACAGAAAAAACACATTTTAAAACTCTTACAAGTTGTGCAAATAGTCAATTCACCAGGAAAAAATGCCCTTGTTTCAGATAGCTTACTGCACGTCGAAGTAGGGTAAGCTATTCAAAGCATTAAGAACATCCACACGGGGATGTAATTGCTAAATATATCTGTGAATGTATACCTTAGCTTCCTTTGCAGTACCTTCTCTGAGAAGAAAACCTTACGGGTAGCAGATAAATAAATTACATCTATTAAAGTAGGCATGAGAAGAAACTACTGCCCTTTACTGTAGGATGCATGAAACAGATAGGATTTTCCTCCAATGCAGGAAAATCACTTTTCTGACAAAGTATTTACACACCAGTAAAAAAGCAGAGCTATTGCAGAGGCAGCAAAGCTCTGCTCAGAAACACTGAGCAGCCCAGAGAAAGCAGCCATCTCCTGAGAGGAAGGAGACCCAGAAGCGAATCTCTGCCCTGAATCAGGAGCAGTTCCCTCCTCCATCTTGCTGAGCACCCAGATCCCAGCACCCAGAAGGCGGAGGCCGGCTGCTATCGGCCCTGCAGCCTCTCCCTGCCTCAGCAAAGATGGGCGCAGCCCCAGTGCCAGGCCTGCTGCTGCATTTGCAGCCACAGCCCCTGCAGCCGTCCCGGGTGAAGCAGGTGACACTCTGGACCACAGCTGTAAACACTGGCCACCTGCCCGATCCCAGCCTGGCACAATGGGGAGAGGCAGGGCCAGCCTGGGCCCAGGAGCGGCCAGGGAGCCATCTGACCCATCAGTTGGCCCTGTACCCAGGGCACAGGCTGTGCCTCTGAGATGGTGGCCATGCAAGGGACCTCTCCTTGCACCCTGCAGCAGCTCCCACTCAGCGCTGTACCCGCAGCCACACAGGTGTCTTTCCTGTGGCTTACTGACTGTTGAGTCTTGCTGTGACTCTAGCCTTGAAATCCAAAACTTCATTTCAGAATTTCCTAAGTGAGCCATTACAGCATTTCTGATTAGCAGAGACTTTCACCCCCTTCCTCAATGAAGCTACTTATGAAATTCCAGCCAACTCATTAACAGCTTTACACTAGCCAAAAATAAATTTTCAGTAAGCAATTCCCCCTCAAAATACACACACACAAGTAAGTTCAACTCTCTAGAAAGTTTCACAACCATGGATCAAGTCGTCCTGACACAAAACATGGGACTATCCCAAAGCTTTATGAGATTGTACCAGAAGAACACAAACCAGTTTTCCTGGAAGCTGGGGGCAGAAGGAAATAGCTCCTCAGAAACCGAGTGATGAAGCAAATAAGAGGGCGAGTAAGTAAGATGCAACTTTGATAACTACTGTTACTGGAATCAAGCTCAGCAGCAGCAGGCTGCTAGGTTTTTTTCCCCTTTAAGTGCCCACAATACCTAAAACAGGACCAGAGCACCACATGCATGTATTCAAAAATAAATACATACTATTGTGAAACATACGTTCTATATACAAAGCACATTTGGCACAAACCAACTAAGGCTGAAAATTAATAGAACAAATCTATTTAACCATTTAGGTTGTGACACACAGCCTGTGGTGTACAGCAGTGGTGGTAGCATGGCTGGGGTGTGACAGTGGCGGAACAGCAGGTGATATCTAACGTAAGATGGCCTGGTTTGGGGTAGTTTGGGTTTGGGGTTTTTTTTTGCTTCTGTAGATTTGTATTGAGTATGTTTTAAGTGTGGCAACAAGAGTGTTATACAATATGACTTGCTGGTATTGGTTCCTCAAATATTTCAATGTTGCTGTAGTGGGCTGACCATGGTTGGATGCCAGACACCCACCCAAGACCTCTCTCATGCCCTTCTGCAGATGGACAGGGGAGAGAAAGTATAACACTGAGTTCATTAGTTGAGATAAGGACTGGAAAGGATCACCCACCAAACACCATCACAGGCAAAACAGGTTAGAATCAGAGATATTAACTGAATTTATTGCTAACAAAATCAGAGAAGCATAATGAGAAGTAAAATAAAACCTTAAATACACTTTTCCTTCCTTCCGCCACTTCCTTCCTTCCGCCACTTCCTTCCTTCCGCCACTTCCTTCCTTCCGCCACTTCCTTCCTTCCCAGCTCTGCCTTCTCCCCCATCAGTGCAGGAGGAGACAGAATGGGGGTTATGGTCAGGTCATCGCCTGTTGTCTCCGCCACTGTTTTGGAAGTGGAGTCCTTCCCCTGCTCTAACATAGGGTCCCTCCCATGGAAGACAGTTCTCCAAGAACTCCTCTAAAGTGAGTCCATCTCAGGAGCAACAGCTCTCTACAAACCGCTGCAATCTGAGTCCATCCCATGGGCAACAGCCTTCCCCAAACTGCTGCAGTTTAGGTCACTCTTCCATGGGTTGCAGTCCTTCAAGAACAGGCTGTTCCCCTGTGGGTCCTCCACAAGATCACAAGTCCTACCAAAAACCTGCTCTAGCATGGGCTCCTCTCTCCATAGGTTTTCAGGTCCCTGTCAGGACCCTGCTCCAGCATGGGCCTCCCACAGGGTCACAGCCTCCTCTCAGGCACCCCCTGCTCCAGTGTGGGGCTCCTCCACAGGCTGCAGGCAGATCTCTGCATCCCCATGGATCCCCATGGGCTGCAGGGGCACAGCTGCTTCACCATGGCCATCGTGGGCTGCAGAGGGATCCCAGCTCTGGTGCCTGGAGCACCTCCAGCTCCTCATTCTGCACTGACCTTGGTGCCTGCACACTTGTTCCTCTCACACATTCCCACCTTGCTCTTCTCTGCCCACAATTACAATGCATAAGGATTCAAGGATTTCTTTTTCCTCTTCTTAAATGTTTTCTTAGAGGCATTACCACCCTTCTGAACTGGCCCAGCTTTGACCAGTGGCAGGTCTGTCTTTGGCACTGCCAGGGGCTACTGGCATAAGTGCCAGTAACTCCCTGAGCATACTCACTGCTGGACAAGGAGGAAGCTTCTCAAAGAATCTATCCATTACCAAAGCCTGGCCATGCAAACCCAATACAGCTGATCAAGAGCCTAGAACTTGGATATTGACAAAAGAGTAAGCTCATGAGGAAGGAAAGACTAAAATCACAGTCAGGGACAAGGAATATTTTAAACATTAGTAGTCGTGCATCAAGCTCTATGTTCCATCAGCTGCAGACAAACCCTATTCCACCACAGGATACATTCTGGAAGTTACATACTGTAACTCAAGACAGAAAAAGTTTTACAGAAGTCTGATCAGCAGGACTAAGCAATAAAAACACAGTTAACCAGGATCTGTGAAGAGAAGCCAAGCAATAAACCACATCTGAAAACTGAAAGGCCATAAAAATTAACCCAAGTGAAATTTCATGTGTTGGCTACCTACTTTTAGAGAAATGTGGATGGTTTTATCCCATTTTAAAATACTATTATAAATTGCGTCACCACACAGTAGTTTCAAGCTCACAACCAGAAGAGAGAAATGTAGGGGATGTCTCACTCTCTTAAAGCAGTAAAATAGGCAACTGGAGATTGAAGGACAAAAGAATCCAAGGCAAAAAGGGATCTTCAATTCTATGTGTTACTCATAAGGATAATGTTTTAACGTTTAAGTGAGAACATTCAAATAGAAGCTAAGAAAAACACACTGAAAAAAATGTCAATAGAAACATTTTAATTCCTCATGACACTACTACAGCTTCCCTCAAGGAAAAACCAAATTGTAATATCTACTATAAAACTAATTCTTTTCTCAATTCTGATTTTAAATATTCCTAGTTTGCTTATTGTTGTCATTTTGAAAGATACAGAGTTTGGTGTACAGAGAATGCTGTAGTTTATTGATTTGGGATTACTGAAGGAAGAAAAGTACTGATAATGAAAAAAAGGCAAGAATCTAGACCATAAAAACAGATGTTGGAATAGGAGAACAGAGCATATTCTTCATTTATCATGGACACAGTTGCAAAAAAAGTTTTAGCAACACATTTACACACATACTGTAACAAATACTGTGTACAGAAGAGTGTCAGTACCCTTTTTACGGTTGTGGTGAGATGACTAGAGGAGGCTTCTGTAACATATTTGAATAGTTAAAGCCCTGCACAATGATACTGTAATACTCACCAATATTTCTGAATCATTTTCATAATACTGAACTTCTGTGATTTATTTAGGACCTTTCATCTGAATTTTTCAACATCAAAAAGTTTGTTTTAAAAAGAAAACCTGTAATTTCTTGGCAGTACAGTTAATATAAAAGCAAATTAATGATAGAGAAACACATTGTACAAGACTTTATATTATAATCATCTACACATTTCCTTACCATTACAGCAGATAAGTCTTCGGAGCCTAACATCCCCACATTGTGGTATTAGAAAAATTCACCCACTTTAATATACACAAATATCCATGAACCACGAAGCATTGTACTCTAATGCTGTCAAATAAACAGACTACTGGAATTCAATTTCCAGAAAGCCAAGGCAAAATCTACTGGCCTTCATCTGAAACACCAGTACCATTTCCAAGCCCTGTATTTAATTAATACTATTTACTGTCAAGAGCCAAGCCATGTAAATATTTCACTCTTCCCAATTCAGGGACTAAAGGCAGGCCCAGAGGAAAATCTGCCCAAGTAAATGCATCTCATCTTCTTTGATGATGCAAGTGCTCAGTTGTCCTGTTCTTGACCCCTCTAGAATTCTGAGGCTCCAATACTGGTGATACAATGTCATCAATCTATATATAAAATATACATTGATTTTCCCCAGATGATAATGACAGCTATTTCTTCTGCTAATGCTAATACAGTATAACTTTGTCCATATAAAAAGGTTCCTATCAAGGTAAGAAATGAAAAATCTTAGCAAAGTCCATTACAAAGTCAAAACCAATATTTAAGAAGTGAATAAAATCAAGTTAGCAATCCCATTTCCTAAATATTTTTTATTTATCTCACTGAAACTGCAATGTTCAAAATCATCTTCCAGGATATAACTACATACCAAAGGCAAGCTTCAATCAATTGAATGAGCATTTTCAACAGTCCTGGATATATATTAAGTTTGGTTCCATCAATGCAGTAAAAAGTTCACTGACAGAGCACTCCATTTAAATCCATTTACAGTAGTTAATGAGTTTTACATATATAAGAATAGTTTAATCCAGCTTTACAATGAATTTGAACACTGTGGCCTCAAAACTATGAAAGTACTTTAAAAGTATTTTCATTACTAACAAATCTAGTTCTGCTAGTTGCAAGCATAAGATTTCTCTCTACAGTACTCTAGATTTTAATGAAATTTAAAGGAAAGAAATGCAATATACTGCATTTGTGTAAATTTCAACTTTTCCCCAACATAACGTTTTTCATAAACTCCCAGTTCCAATTTTAGGGGAAAAAAGCTTTTAGGGGGCAATTGTGTAAATCTCAGTAGATGCTCATTTCCTAATACTTCAGTTCACATCGTACCACCCACACAGAACTTCACTCTCAGATTAGGAGCACCATTTTAACGCTGATTACATTAAATGCACCATAATCAAGCATCCACTTTTACAAGCATCTTCACAGGCAATTCATGTTAACTAATGTCACTACTGAACGGCAGTGACTGAACACAGAATAATCTTATCGCATTTCATGCAAGACACAACTCCCCAGTTTTGAGGTCTAGCAATGAAAACACATTCCCTTTATTTATCACAAACCAATTCAACATAGATTAAGTATCCTTCACAGAGAAGACCAAATTCATTAAAGACTACACATACCAATATTTTATTTCAGTTATTTCAGAAACACAGCTTCTGTGGGAATTAGGGTGCTCTGAACTGACTCCAGGGTTCTAGGTAAGCACCATTCCAGTCCTGCTTTACAAGCTCACAGAAACTAGCCTTATTCAGGTCTGATAGTTGGAATCTACTCAAAGTTCCTCATTTGCATCCTTAAATTAATACCCAAGGCTTGCAAATCTTGTAAACTCTAAAAACTTGTTTCGATATAAGGCAATTTTATTTTCAGTATTGCACTTTATTTTCTGACAGCATTCCCTTTACACAAAGATGTATTAGGAGAACACAGTCAAAAATGAGACATTTGTCAGAATTTTCTGTATCTACTACAGCTGTAAACAACAAGCACTATAACTCAGAATGAAAAGACACACAAATATTTTCTATCACACTTGACACTAACTACAACACAAACGACAATGAAATCACTACAAAGTTAGATGGAAACAGACTCTCCAGATCAAGAGCGACAGAAAACTGATATTTCTCTAATCTATGTTCTTTTTGCTGAGAAATATTCCTTACAAAGCAAGCCAATTCATGAAAAAAGGAGAGCGAGAGATAAAAAAATGCTTTCTGACTGGTAACTTTTAGACTGGAAATTAAAACAGATTTTGTATGTGTTTGGGTTTTTTGCAAGTCTAAACTTATCATCATTCTAATTGCATCCCCTTTTTTGTGAGCACACAGCAGCTGCTACCCACTACCTCAACTAACATGAAAAATAGACCAAATAAGCTTTAACTAGTAGGTTCATTTTCCAAAAAACTTGATACGGTGGCAGACAAGCTGAATGTGCACAATTTCAGTCAGAGTCGTGGTGCAGTCTCACAACATACAGTCAAAACCAACATTTATAATTCCACAAGCAACACTAGTCAAAAGCCAAGGCCCAGATTTCTTAAATGAGACTCCAACTGATGTATCCTTCCAACACTAGTATAATTTCAGATGGGTATACTGGTTAAAATAAACAGCTACAGCTCTTTGAACTTGCAACAGAGAAGGTGAGCATGCAAGTATGTCAAATAATAGGTCTGAAGCCCTAGACACTCAAAACTCCATAGAAAGACTTCCAAGGATTCAATGGAATCAAAATTTTAAACTATTCTTTGGCTTATGGAACCTACTTCTGCTGAACTGCCAATAACAGGAACACAGACATAACCACACATTTTAAAGCAAATGGATCTCCTGAGTGAAAGCTACTGCTCCGCTTCATCCTTGCTCTATATATCCTTTCATGACACCCATTTTTTTACAGTGGTTTAATAAAATGTCATCACCATAGACTTCATACACAAATATTCATGTAATTTTTGCTCTTAATAAAGGTTTTGAACTTCTTAAACACAGAAACTGTGTTTCGGTCAGCATGTGTGAAGTTACCAGATTATTTTCTATCACTGTATCAACCAAATCTATAGTTCTGGTGCAGAATGTAGCAACACTAAGGAAAAGACAGGTTGGTTTTTTTCTCCATATAAATTAATTACGAAAAAACCCCAAGTAATTATATGGAAATTGCTTTTTATTTTCATATTTCCCTAACGCATTCATTTTTTTAACCGAAAATTGAAATTGAGACAACTGAAAACAAGCATACGATCAACCTGACAACAAAATTTCATGTTCTCTACAGAGAATCCTGGCAGCGACATTCTTCTCTTTATTACATACATCTAACTCATTCTGAGTGCTATTCACTAGGAAAACAATATTTTAGAGTATTTGCATTTTTTTAAACAATTTGCTTAAATTATTACAAAAGCAGATCATTATTGAGAAGACCTGCATAAGTACCTTGTGATTATGCAGTCCAGGTAAGTAGTGTAAATAAATAATAACTAATATGGTGTAAGTAATAAGTGTAAATAAGTAATAACATCTCTGTGGCTAAGAATTTTCAAGTTAGTATAAAACAAAAACAAATTATTAACTAGAATTATGAACTTCATTGAATAGAATGAACTTCACAGTGTTTTATCTGAACTGAAAAGAGAAAAGACAGAAAAAAGCACTGGAAAACTGCTTAACCTGTTTTCTCATTCACTGATGCTATAAAATGAGGAAAGTTTAACGAAAAGCATTGTTAATTTTCAAAAACTGCTGAACATAATTAACAAAAGAGGAAATGATACTTGATGTGAGCTTACACAATTTTACCCATATTTGGTTGGCATTTTATAAACAGTCATCCCCCAAACAACTAAAAACTCTTTCAGCAGGCTCATTTCCCACCTCTATATTTAGTGTGCAAGCCTCAAAAATACATATTTCTGACCTTAATAAGTCACTCTATGTGTTAAAAGACAACATTTATTCATGAGTACACTGAAAAGGTTCTCACATAAAATCTCAAATGCGTATTTGTTGTAAAAGATTTATACCAAGTGAATATACTGATATATCAAACATACCTAAAATAAAACCACAGCATTTATATTCTACTTTCTTTCACTGCACTACCAAACTATTATTAGTCTGCATTTAAACAATCCGCAGGGGTCTCTTTTTCTAATTCTCAGTGGTATTATCCCTTCTTGAGAGCAGAGTTAAACAGGCACAGCACTGCCTGATGGAGTCGTAAGACAGTAATTCTTGAGCAACAAGCAGTTTAAGTCATCAGTGTCATTATACCAATTTCAACCCTCAATTTAAGTAATTTATTAGTGCACAGAGTTGGATGGAAAAGCTTAATATTATTTCATATTCAACCTTTGCCATAAGACAGACCATAATCAGCACATCTGAAAAATGTCAATTTCTTAGTTACAGTATAAAATATCAAACAAACCTAATAAGAAAGAATATCACATGTTGATCCCTTCAGCCTTTCTCAGCAGAAAGTCCCATTCCTGGTTGTGGCACCAAAGCAAGGACCCTCTGCTTCCACAACCAGTCTCACCAACATTTTCAAAGTTTCCAAAATGTTAGTCTTTCCACTCAGTGTACAATATCCCATCTTACTTAAAACCAAGGTTTGTTCTGCCATATCCACACAATCAATTCACACATCTCACATCAAACTCCCCAGTGAAGAAGATAAAACTGCAACACAATCCAATTAAATGCAATAGGATATAGACAACTCACCAAGACTCAGCGATGCAGACAACGATTTCTAGGGGCTGTGTATGCAGGGGGCCTCACTACTCAGATACATCTCAAGTATGCTAGGAACAAATTTGAGAGAAAAATATTAGTCTCTTTTTTTCTGGAGATGGGCATAGAAGAACAAAAATATGATGTTTAGCACATTGCTGTTTTAAGCAAAATACAACGAGGGAAACGCAAACTTTGTGGAGCATTATCTGTGTTTCCAGACATAACTACAACCCCCTTCCAGTTGCACAATCACTCCAGTCACACAACTTCCTTTCTACCTGCTGCCGACTGCAAATTCACAGTGATAGCAGCTAAAATGTTTACATTAACTTACACAGTACACAGCCTCTATTTTCACTAAAGAATCTGTGAGAACTCTGAAAGTGCTTGGTTCCTTTTTTTGGTTGACTGCTTGATTTGACAGCACATTAGTTTCAAATCTCTAAAAAGGAGAAACTGGTGTTCTTTCAACCATTATTATAAGTTGCATGTACAGAAGCATGTTTCTTCTCTCAGCCTCTACTTACAATACTCCTGACCCAAGTGACCAGCACCAGTGAACAGAAAGCCTTTCACTCATATGGAGCCCCATGAAGCAGGAAAGAGTCCATAGAACAGAGGCTATACATTGCACAGCAAAATAATTCCTTCAAGGGAGAAGGAGTGTGCTACTGCCCACACAAATATTATACCTGAATTTCTGTTTGTAGGTCAAAGAGCACTTTACGACAAATGTATCCAAGCAAACCGCCAAAGAGGAATTTTCTACTTTCTTATTCTGACAAACAAAAAGGCAGAACATAA
The DNA here is from genome assembly GCF_047830755.1 of Zonotrichia albicollis. NCBI lineage: Eukaryota > Metazoa > Chordata > Aves > Passeriformes > Passerellidae > Zonotrichia > Zonotrichia albicollis. The sequence goes on from NC_133819.1 coordinate 121,745,690, forward strand.
AGCAAATGAGAACAAAAATAAAATGAAAGATACACTACAAGGGTCATCAGCAAAAAACCCCGCCATACACTAATTATGCCTCAAGAGTAGCAGAATTTAGAATCAACCTCTTTCTTTGCCATTTCTGCCTTCTTACAAAAACCTTCTTCAAACAAACTCTGCATAAGTTCTTTCAGTCACAGACAGGATACCACTACAGTAACAGACGATTTAAGGGCACCACTAACAAAGAAGTGTTCTTATATAAAATATACACACAGAAGATAAGCCTACATTATTTCCTCAGGAATGTCCAAAAAGCACACAAGCTCTGTGGATCACAAACTCAGGGCTTTGAGTGGGTCCTTGTTGACAGAAAAAAACCATCTTGTCTTGGAATAAAATGTTAAGTAAGCTACTAGATCTTTTGGCAGTTCAGAGAGACACCAAAGAGAAGCCACAGTCTCAGCAGCACATGGGGGCTGCAGCCCCAGCCCACAGTGGGGAGACCTTTTCCCCCAGGGAGCAGTAAACAGGAAATATTGCCCACTCATCTCCTGTCTTTTACCTGCTGGGCACCAGTGCATGAGTACTCTACCACCATTTTCTTTCTTTACAACTAAGGTGGCTGCTCACTTTTATTCCCCTGCTGTTCTTATTTTTTGCATCCCACCTCCGGGTCTCTGTGGCCTCCAATCAATATAGCTGCTCAAGGAGTCTGTACACAAGTCAGGTGGCTCCTGACCATTACAGTAGAGTACACAAATGCCCACTGGAAAAGACAAGCTTTGTTGATTTTCATTTTTCTATTCACAAAACGCTTAACAATAATATTGTCTGAAAACAAAGACAATGCATTACAGCTTCACAGTAGAAGCACTACCTTCAAAACACAAAAACATGACTAACAAGACCTCTCTTCCCAAAAAAACCTCTTGAATTAAACAGCAACTAGCGACAGGCTCATGCACTTGAATAGATGTATTATCTAGTATATTTCTGGTACATTTCTCTAACTAAACTAGACTATCAGTGAAGAAAAGAAGTGATGAACATGAAGTTATGGACAACAAAATGATCTGCTAGTCCTTTGCCTTCCCTTCTCAAGCCCATTCTGGAGGCTGAAGAAGAAGCAAGTCAACTACCACCTATGCCTGTGCAAATTTACAGCCAACCCACAAGAATCAGGAGCTTCTTGGGAAGACCCTCAGAACTCAAGGGAACTACTCTTGCAAGAAGCCATGTCTCACAGTGGCATAACTCTGTTAACAGTGGTGCACAAAGGCCCACATGAAGAGCACATCACTGCCTCAAATAATACACAATTTATCAACATTACCTACAATATAAAAATGGAATGCACCACAGCCACATCTGCCATTTTCCAACACCACCATCCAATCCTCCATCCCACAAAGAGTAAAAGAAAACTGCTTTAAAGGTCAAAAAACCTCCACTAAAAACAACTGATATGGAACAGAACAACACACTGTCTTCTGATTTCAGAAACTTTACATCTTTCCTTTCCATTTGTGCACAGTCACTTCTTTCCCTTCTGGTCTCCATTCCAGGTACCCAAGGTGTGTTTACCTCTGTGGTCCACAAAAATGCCATTGTGAACAAAACACACAACATCAATGCTACAAACTACAGTTAAACTGAAAGGGAGTTGGGAACTGCCACTTTCAGACACACTTAGAAGACATCATCCACAGCATGCAAGCTTAGTGAGCATGAACTTGGTGAGCTTAGAGAGGTTTTTCCTCATCTACATCCAGTCTTCAGGTTCCATCATTCCTAAACCAAGGAGAAAAGGAGCCACAAATGATCTCACCATCATGCAGTTATCACTAGCTTCACACAGAACTGTAGCAAAAAATATTTTAAGGCTCATGAAAAATTCAGTATCTTTGTTTCAAAGTAACACTTAAAAAAATCCAGCAAAACAAGCAAAAGTATGTTTGCACTGCAAATGCCAACAAAAATTGGCAAGCAATTAAAATTAAAAAAAACTTTAAACTATGCTATTAGAGCTACATTTTATAGCCTGTAAAGTAGCAACAAGTTAATTTTTTTTTTTTTTTTGCATCCCAGATAATAGCAACAACTCTTCTGGACTCATTTAAAGAAAATAGTACATTTCTAGCTGTAAATTTTAATTTTGGAAAAAGTACAAAGATTTAGACTGGAAGAAGAGCTTTTCTCCTTGAGAATTTAATTGAAAACTGGAATTTATTTATTTCTATACTCAATACTACTCCACAAAGAATCTATAAGTACTTGGTCAGCAAGTCCTGACAATGATTTTGAAAGAGTAGAGAGAAAGGGCTGAAAAGCTACTTGGTTAACTCAAAGAATGGTGTAAGCAGAACGAGTAGAAATAATCTCCACTGTAGCCCAGATGATACTTGAACTCTCAGATTCACAAGTATTAAAACTTAGGACTGTGGGTTTTCATAGGGTTTGGGTTGCTTTGGGTTCTTGGGGTTTTTGGGTTTTTTATTAATTTCTAATTGCATCACACAGGCATATGATGAATTTGTACGGTCATAAAAATATGTGGAATAAAAGTGTCAGCATATACTCTGAAATTTATTCATAGACTTTCCTCTCTTCTCAAGAAGTTTTATTTTTAAATGCAGTTTAGTATCTCCTACATAATCCATGAGGTACAAATAGGTGACAAACTGCATTGTTTTTAATTGGAGTGATTTTCTTCAAAATCCATGGGCCAGGCTCATTAGAGATCAATACTGACAGCAATGAAAAACTGAATCTGTTCACACACAGATGAATTACAGCATAGGCAGAGTAAGAGTAAAATTCTATAATAATTCTGACTTAACAAGCAAAATGTTCTTTCACTTTCCATGCCCATTCTTCAGTCCCAGGCTTCTCCACTGAGGCAGCCAATAAAGCAGCCAATTGTGATATGCCCACTATAAATCCTACCCAAGAGCAACAATATGTCTTACATAGCTCACTAAAAAAGCATCAAAATAGCAACTCTCAGTCAACACTACAGTAGATATATGTTCTCACTATGTCCCCTCATAGAAGCTCATGTGATCCATACTACCTAATATTTATGGACAAATCAACACATTTGGTAGATATTTTAATTAATTTGTCACCTACACTCTCTGCCCTTTCATTAATCCAATAAAGATTTTCATGTAATGGGGAATATTCCAGCAAAATACAAGTTCTCCTTTCCAAACAGAAAATAACTTCTTGAAGTTTATAAACAAAGAGAAAAATGTAAATAGGATTTACTGGGGACACTGCATCTTAGCTGCAAAAAACAAAGGCACATTCCAAAGAAGCACCTTAATATCTAAGTAATGGGAGCACACTCACAGAAAGAGTGAGATTTACTATCAGTTGTAACTGCTAAAATGAGAGCAAAGGAAAAATAATATCTGTCAGTAACTGTATTAATGGGAGATTGTTATGGAAGCCATTTAAGGAAATGCAAGACTTGGAACAGCATAATGATGAAGCTGCAGGAGAAAAAAAATGTGCATATTGTTAATATGCTGCGGTATAGCTTCAGACACTTAAATTAATGAACTAATTTCAAACTTCAAGATGTCAAGCGCTTTGATGACGATACATTTTCCATAGGAATTGTTTCCATTATATATCCATAAAACTCTTAAATAAAATTTCCATTAGTCTTTCATTTGAATAACGTGCAATTTCCACAGAAAAAGATTGAAAAATCATAAACAGTTACAAAACACAGTGCAGCAAATCTACCATATTCAAGATCTATTTTTCAAACTATTCATCAACTCAAAATAATTGTATAAAATCAGCAAAAGCATTCCAGATGCTCAGGAGAGGAAAGGCTCTTCTAGGTAATAGGTAAATTCAGGACTGAATGAAAGAAAATTAATTTCTTCCACTCATTTTTCCATCGTATAAATGCTATTTCTGAATATTCACAACACTGACAAAATTGCTTTGTCTTAAAACTGTCTAAAAATACCCTGGGTATTTTGTCTTTTTTTTTCTAATTCTGTATCCTAAATTGATTAAACTATACAACCTGTCATTTTTCATGTCAGATTTCTACTTGGTATGTTTTGAAAAGGCTGAGCTACTGAATCATTAAAATAGGGAGTGTTTGCATAATGTAAATACTGCTGACAAACTACTAACTGTAGAACTGGTAAGATGCCTTTGTAATATGTAACCACTGATGTAATATTAGAAATTATTCTTACTACTCTAAGTTATCATTTCAGCAATACATATGACTGTCTAAAATGCTATTCCAACACAGAGCAGGAGTCCTGGAAACTGTATTTTATTCCCTGAAATCATAAAATATAATCAAAATATTATCTATAATAAATACATGAAATCTATGTTATCTAAGCTCTATTATCCTGATGGGTAAAAGCCAAAGAATACTTCTCTAAGGTTTAAATTCCCAAGAGAAGAAGAGCTCAGATCCTGTCTGCAAGCACACAATGGAATCACAGCTGACGATGCACATCTTTTTCTGGATGTCTCCATATGCTCAGGAGGGTTTTTCCCCTCCTCTCCCTCCCTGTTTCTCCCTCTCCGCCTCCTTTGCTCCGAGCATTAAATTGAAGAATTTGTCATTATCTGCTGCCAGAAGTATAAGAATGTTTTAACAAGTAACAAAAATAAAGCAGTGCAGTGAACTTCACCTCATTTAAAAATAAAAATAGGGGATCCTGCCAGAGTAGCTGTCTATAACTAAGTTAACTAACAGTAGAAAATGGGTGGATGAATGAATGCTGTTATATGCCTTCTATAAAGTAATTATCAACGTTACTCTGTTCTTAGTTTAAAATGCTGTGTCACACAGCAGAGTATATACAGTAACAACACATTTAACCTCTGACCTCTAAAGCCAAACATGGACATAAATGAATATTGAGCATTTTAATGCCTATCAGAATACTGAAGAAATGTGAGGAATTCGTTAAATATACTAACTTGCATGCAATGTGCATTGTTTAGAGAGGCCAGCCACAGCAAATGTACAAAGAACTGAGCATGGCAAGAACAGTTTTAGTTCAGTGTTCCCTTTCTCCAACGCACAATCTATTAGTGCTCGGCAGACAAAGAGAGTTACGTTTACATTTAAATTTGGTAGCAGTCTTTGGTTAGTCTTTTCTTTCAGATGAACTGACAGCATCCTCAAGGCTTAGACCTCTTAAGCCTCTGCAATTCTGGTGTCAGGTGCTAGAGAAACTCCAGCTGAGTGCAGAAGCCCAGATTTTGCCAATGAGACAGTGACATCAGCAACAAAGGCAAGGAGCAGAAGACAGTGGGCATTGTAGCAGCAGCTGGCTCGCTCACTGACTTTGTTCTTCCTGCTGCAAAATCTGGGCTCCCTGCAGATGGGCTAGCTCTTACTGGTTTTTTGGAGGATGGAGGGAAAAGTTGGGAATGCCAACACTACATCCAGTTTACATGCCTCTTTCCACAGAGCCTTTCAGCATTCTAATGAGCAAGCTACACACCCTAAATTATTATAGAAACATAAACATTATTCTTAAGTAATTAATTTTTACTTCGGAGTCTCAGTTTAATGCAATACACTACACTATACGTGAATAAATCCCTTAGATTTTCTAATGTTTCCACCTGAAACAATCTTTATTTTTTCTCTCACAAATAACACAATTCCAGTTTAAAAACTTAAACTGGTTCCAAAAGTACCATTCTTGATGGCAATAAAGTATTCAAATGTCTTGAGTTTCAAATTTAGCACTGACACCACCAGTACACACAATGAAGAATTTACACATTTAGTAAAGAAGTGCCTTCAGACATTGCAGAGATACTGAAGAACCACATCAGACATGGATTCTCTCCCTAGTAAAGACCACAAGCCTGAGAAAATACAAAGTTGAGAAATCTTCAGGTTTTATGTGAAATAAAAGAGTACAGTGACTATAAAAAGATGAGGTGATTGCAGCACGTTTGACATGCATTTATTGCATAATGCCCACGGAGATAAAAACATGTTAAAAATAATGCAATTTTTCAAAATAATGTGTGATGTTGAAAAAAGATGAATCTTTCTTCTTAAAGTTGTACTCAATATTCTTGAAGGTTGAGTCCATGATAAAGTATTTTCTTCAAGATTGTAGATAACCAAGATTTCCTATGAACACTTACGGATTAACCTTTTGGGGGCAATATACAACTTTCCTTATCTCATATGACACAACAGAGCCAACTTCTATGTCCAGTCCCCAAAAGAGATGTTACCACAAATGCATCACTGTCCATATGTGCTTGCATACACGTCTGTACATGGAAATAGGTGCAAACCTGGTATATCCTATCTGTGGCACCACTGGTGACGTAAACAAACAAGTCTTCTGGAAAAAAGTAGGAGGCACCAAGTACCTACACCAAGTGCGATAAAACAACCAGTTTCCATTCACACTAAGCTGTACTTAAGCAAACAAGATCTCTGCTTTGGGGTGTAATAGTTTCGGTATGACATTATATACAACATGGGCATTTCTCAGAGAGCATCCAACACAGTGGACCAGCAGCTCCCTCCCTTTGGGCGACGCCAGAGGATTCCCCCGTGAGAGGAGCCCACCAGGTGGCCCAACACTGCCACTGGGTTATATGGAGCCAGGAAATTAACTGACTAGGGTTGCTTTTATAGTTCAGTACATAAAAAACCCAAAGGGATAAAACCCAAATGACTGCCTTCACCCACAATGGCAGAACAAAAACAAAAAAAAAAAAGCTTTAAGTAGAAAGACTGGCAGTCTTAAATGCTTACGTATTTACAGTGGCAATAGAGGTCTGCTGTAACTGCCATAGGCAGGCACTATATGCTTAGCTCAAATTATACTTAAACATTATGGGTTGAGTTCTAAAGCCTATTCACCTGCTTCTTACTATTCTGAAACAACAACAACAAAAAAAAGATATATAAAAACACAACAATTGATTATTATCAAACAAGCAGGCTGTTCTCCTTTCACAAGGAGACTCGCCAAGCTAAATTACAAGTATATTTATAGTGTCCCACATACACACATTTTAGAATGAAGTATACAAGCTAACTCAAACTAAGTATATATCATGATACACAGATATCACGACTTCCCAGTGACTACCAGCAACCTCCTTGCCTCTTTTTTTAATTTTTTTATTTCCCTCCCCCCCCACCTTTTTCTGCCAGGCTCTCGGGCAGGTTTCCCACAAACTACACGGCCTGAATGCCCCTCTCCGGCAAGAGCTGAGTGCGGTCCATGAGCTGGAGGGAGCGCTCAGGCCCAAGCGGCGCCGAAGGAGCGAGGGGCAGCGAGGCAGGCGAGGGACACGGCTCCGGTTACGCCTGGGCCCGCAGCCTCGGAGCCGCGCGGTGCCCGCGGCGGCGCACACACCGCCCCCCGCGGAGCAGGGGAGGGGCCGCGCACCCGCCCTCCGCGGAGGCACCTCCGCACCCCTCCCCCGCCTCACGCGTGGGGCTCCGCTCGCCGCGGAGGGCCCGCCTGCAGCCGCCGCCCGCCGCGGGGAAGCGGGAGGGAGCGGAGCGGCACCCGCCCAGGGACCCCGGCCCCGCGCCCGGCCGGCTGCTCTGCTCTTCCCCCTCCTCCTGCCGCCGCTCCCCGCCCCGCGCACACACGCAGACACACGGCACTGCGGCGGCCGGGCCCCCACCCCTCCCCGGGCCGCGGGGAGGCGGCGGCCGGGCGCCCCGGGCTGCGCTCGCACGCAGCTGCGACGCCTCGCCGCCCGCCCCCGCGGCTCGGCCCGGCCCGGCGCTGCGCGGCGCGCACGGGCAGGCACAACCCCCGCGCAGAAAGTTAGAGAAGTTGCCCGCTTCGCCCCCTCCTTCCCCTCGCGTCCCCTGAGAGCGCGGAGCGGCGGCGAGGCGCCCTGCGCAGGGGGAAGGGGAGAGAGGGCGCCGGGCGGCGCGGTCGGTCCCTGCCCGGCACGGAAAGGGGGGCGCCCGGCTCGGCCCCGCGGACGGAGCGCGGAGCGGCCCGCGCCGCTGCGCACCGAGTCGTTGTCAGCCGGGGAAGGGGAGGCGGCGTCGCTCTGCTCCCCAAATCACCCCTTTTGTCATCGGGGAGAGACCCTCCCTCAAGTTTCGCTATCGCTACGTGGTGGGGGTGAGGGGGAACGTCCTGAACAGTCCCTTCCAAATCGCACCCCGCTGCCCCATCCTCCCCCAGCCCGGCCAGGGCAGCCCGTGACCCCCAGATCAGCCCTTCGCCTTCCCGGTTCCTCGCACTTTCCCCCCCAGCCAGGGGCGCGGAGAGGCGGCACCCGACCTCCGCCTGGCCTGGGAGCAGGAAACCGGCCCCCTCGGCCCGGCAGGGTGGGGTGCCCTCTCCCCCCCTCCTTCCCTCGCCCAAACACGGGGACGTCCCGGAGAAGTAACCCCGCGCTCCCACCCCCCACCGCCGGGCGCGGGGGTGCGAGCACGATGCCCCGGCAAGGGGCGGCCCCGCGGTCCCTCCGCTCCCCACGGAGGGGCCGCAGCCCCCGCCCCGCTCCCCCCGCCGCCGGCGCGGGGGAAGCCGCCTCGCCGCGGCCGCGGTGCCGCCCGCCAACGCCGCCCCTCCGCGCACCGGCGCGGCCCCGGGCGTCCCCCCGGCGCTACACGGGGCGGCCGGGCAGGCGCCGGGGGCCCGGGCACACCCCCCGCCGCGCCGGGGCCGTGCGGGAGCCGTTACCGGGGTCAGTGCCGTCTCCCGCCGCTGCCGCCGGCGCTGACCTTCGCTTTGTAAGATGAAGCTGAAGCTGGGGCTGCGGCCGCCATGTTCCTTTTTAATAACTGCCTGCTTGTTTATTTCAATGGAGACCCTCCCACCGCTCGCCCTCCTCCTCCTCCTCCTCCCCTTCTACCCAGAAGAGGGCTGGACGGGGAGGAGGCAGGGGGAGGCACAAGTCACTCCCCCCTGCCCCCGGGCACGGCGGCAGCGGCCGGGCCGCGGGCGGGCGGGGGGAGGCCGGGCCGGGCGGGCGGCAGCGCGGCGCGCTCCGGGGGCCGCCACCGCCCCTCGCCGCTGCCGCCGGCGGAGCGCGGGGCCGCTCGGCGCCCCGCCCGCAGGGACAATGGCAGCGCCCCGCTCGCCGCCCTGCGCAGGAGCCTCCTCCTCGGCACCCGAGCCGGCGAGAAAGGGGAAGGGAAAAACAAAGTCCTTCGCCCTCGGAGGGAGAGACTTTGGCTCTGGCCCTTCGCCGTCCGTCCTTGGAGGAGCCCCGCTCCCAGGCGGGACCCGAGCAGGCAGCCCTCTTACGGCTTCCAGTGGCCCATATTCACGAAAACAGGGAAGCGAGGCGGGGGGATACAGTCTTACAGTCTTATTTCCTTTCTTTGCCTCCGGAAAAAAAAAAAAAAAAAAAAACACGCATGCTGAAAATCGTGTCAGCTGTATCTCGCTCATGGGAGCGAGGGGATTGAGATGCAGGCTTTCCCCAGATTGGAGGAGTGAATACATGAGTTAAAATTTGTTAAGGGCGGGAGGGCGATTGTTAAACATTGCCCTTTAGTTCAAGAAGCAATCCGTAATGCAGAAATCCTATCTTACGAGAAAAGCTTTACGTTTTCACACTTTTCGATAATGGCGAGTTGTACTTTACACTGCAACAGTCGTTATTTTTGACATTTTGTAGCCTGGATGTGCAGCCCCAAATTGTTCTGTAGCTATCTGCAGATTATATATTGTTGCTGGTGGTATAGCTAACTCTGCTTGCAATTAGGCTCGTCCTATATTTTTTTAATCATAATCCTTGTTTTTCAGATGGTTACATTTTGCCCTACTGTGCTGCATAAAATTTCCCATACTTGTCTGACTTCATTTTTTAAGCTGTTTTCTTGCATTGGGCAAAAATAGTTCAATTGTTTTTCCAAACAAATTAAAGGAAAACTCTTTCCCACTCTCCTCCCCCATGTTAAAGAAAGAAGCCTTTGCAATTAACTAGCTGAAAACTTGCAATATTTTCTTCTTCTACTGAGAGAACTCAGAAATGGGAGGGATGGCCATCAGAAATCTATTTGAATTTAGTCCCATTAGAGATGAGGATGGAGGGATTTCGTTCTTACATGCTCAATTGGAGCTTTGATGTGATGGTAACCAAAGATCCAATCCACCTTAATGCCACTGTTTCCGCTGGAGTACTTTTGACATCATCTTCAGAAGACAACACTGCAGCAGCTGGAGAGGACAACGTTTCTGAATATCTCTCCCCATCAGTTGTATTTGGCAGAGAAATTACTTAGTCTTCAGGAAGCTCTTCCACCCTGCCCATACACAGCCAGGCAAAAAAGAGATTGAGGATTAATTCTGTCTGTAAAACATACAGAATAGAATATTACCTTGAAATAACATAGCAAGTAAGAGTAGTTGTATTTGAGGGGGAGAAAAATTAAAAAAAAAAAAACAAAAACACCCACCCAGCAAAAAAAGAAAAAAGGAGGGGGTTTAAAGAGTCCTGGAGAGACAAAACTTTTCCTCTGACCTCATTTGTCATATCTCTGCAAATCTCTGTAGCAAATAGGCAAACAGTTAGATAGGCAATAATCTCATTTACCTCACAGTTGTGATTCATTCTCTGATGCAAAGTGAAACAGTGGTTCACTGGGGCAGAAGAAAAGAAAGAAAAAAATATGTCTTTAATTTTGACCATAAACAGTCCAATTTAGAATTGCACAGATAATTTCAGTTCCAGTATTTCTTATTTAGGAAAGCTTGATTTATTTTTTTTTTTCTGACATCTAACTTCCTTAAACATAACCAAAAATCTTTATTAAACTAATACCTAAAGCCACCAGGAAAAGCAAGGAAGATCTTTAACTTGCTATGGTAGGAGCATAAAAGCTCAGACAACATGGAGATTTTAGCCTCAACATTAACAAAAAGCCCTGCCTCCTATGTGGCTGAGTTTCCTAGTCAAACTGTGTGGGAGAGGAGATTTAACTACACACATATGCTCAGATCCACTGAAATTTGTTACAAGCTTCTAACTCATAAGCAAATACATTTTGTCATCCAAGGCCAAAACCCAAAGCCCTGGTTACAAGTGTCATTGTATGCAAAGACCAGTAATTATGTTATTCCTAACTGCTATTCTTTAAAGGGAAGGGACCATCTTCCAGATGGGAAATAGATTTCATAAACACACTTCAGTACAGACTTTATTCAGCATTACAGCTTTTCTCTGAAACTTCTCCAGTAGTCACCCGTGCTGCATTGTGCTGACTAGAGCTGGGCTTAGTTTTTCAGCAAAAACTTCATCCATTCTAAACAAGAGTAATACAAGTTTCCTGTCATTCTCATTCTTCTTCACTTTCCTCCCCTTCATTCTTCTGCTTGCTATTTTGTCCACAACATCACTTTATGCATTCATTTGATTATTCACTGTGATTTGCAAACCTTTCCTAGTATGAAAATTAGGATTGAGAGAAGTTTTTAATTATTTTGAGTTTTCAGAGGAATTTGGTTGAATTTCCTTTCATATAACTTTTTTTCCCCCCATGAATTAACAGGAAAAAAATCAAAATCTGAATGCAACCATGTTTTCCCGGTCAGTACAGTCATATATTGTCAATGTTATTTTTCTTGCCTTTTCTACATGCCATATTTCTTTAAAAATTGGTACACAGAGTAAAACTAGCACTTGCAGGTGTGTTTCTAACTGGTTTTCAAATAAGTAAAGGTATTTTTCCATAAGGTGAAAGGTTATGAACAAATTGTTGGTAGTTTATGAACTTGGTAGGCCACTCAGGTACGGCTGCTGTCTCATAAAGCTCTACCTGCAGCTTATATGCATAAGGAAGAATGGTTTATTTGCACCTGCTGACATCAGGGCTGCATATAACGCAGCTGTTGGTGCACAAAGCCTTTTTCATGAGCAGCTGCATTTACTCTGTAAAATCACTTTGCCCACCTTTATGGGGAATTGAATCCCCATTTATTCATTAACCTTCCCAAGAGGATTTAAATATGATCTTTATGAAACCAATAAGATTTTTGTTGACACAGTGTATACCTAACTCAAACCCACAAAAAAAAAAATAAATTGAAACTGTGTGAAAATACTCCACTATCTTAACCTTCTTCAGGATTCAGGGGACCTGTTAAAGTCTTCTGGTTGCAACCTCATCTCAAAGTAGGGCCAATTTTGAAGTTATGACCCTAGATTTTCCAGGGTCATTACCAGATGATTTTTACTGTCTCTACAGCCTCTTTGTACTACCCATTCCACAGTTTGAACACGTTTGTGAGTTGTTTTGGGTTTTTTTCCATGATGTCTAATTAGTCTGTTCCAGCTTATGCCTGTTGCTTCTCACAATGAAAAGGCTACTGTGGACTTCCTAGAAGGCTCCATCTTCTCTGCATCTGCCCATTAAGAAGTTGAGGAGAACATTAAAATTTACACCAGCCTTTTCTTCTTCAGATGAATGGCCTGACCTTCTCAGTCTCTTCTTGTACATCGTGTGCTGCAGCACCCTCACCATCATGGTGGCTGTCTTCTGGAATTTCTTTTTTATGTCTTCATCTTTCCGACACTGGGTAGCTCAAAACTGCACCCAATTTTCCAGATGTGCTCTCACTCCATGGATGGGAATCGCCACTTTTCTCAACCTGCTGGCCATTCTTTTCCTATGGTAGCCCAGGATGTTCTTGACCTTCTTTGTTGCAAGGTCACAGCTGACTTACTTGTTGCTCACCAGGACTTCCAAATTTCTTTTTGAAAATCCTTTCCTATTGTTTTAGCCTCCAAATGGCTGTTCTGTACCAGATGCAGGATGCTGCTTCACTGGTCATTGGACTTTGTGAGGTTCCTGCCAGCCCATTTTTGCAGTCTGCTAAGGTCTGAGCACTGGCCACTATCTCCCACTTTGCTGTGATCTGCTCTTCATCTCATCCCTGAAGTCACTGACCATGTTTCACAGTACCCACCCCTGAAGTACATTGGCCACCAGCAGGACCTGCTCCTGCTGATGGCAGCCCTTGAGACCAGTGGTGCAGCCAGTGTTCCACCTTGTCTTCTACTCAGCCTTGGTAATAACTCTCCAATGTGGTTAGAGGAGATCTGTGGTCGTTTGTGTCTAAAGCTTTGTTATAGTCAAGGTAAATGACATCAGCTGCTCTCCACTTATCCACAGATTCACTTACCTCATTATACAAACCAGTCACATTGGTCAGGCAGAATTTGCCTTTTGTAAACCCTTGCAAAGAGACAAATGGATACACTAACTTGCTGCCTGCCCCCAGGCACCTTATTGCCTTTCACACACCTGGAGAAGGTGTCCAGGAGGATTTGCTACTTAATCCTCACAGTCTGACCTTGGGCTGGCTGGCCTGTAGTTCCTTGGATCTCCCTCCTAGAAGATGGACTTGACATTTGCCTTTTTCCACCTTCCCCAGTCACCCCTACCTTTACTCACTACACCACCACACCACCCCCTGGCATGACACACACACCCCCTATAGTTCCTACAACTACAGTGACCCTCTGACCTCCATTCACATCTCCAAAATATTGCTGATTTTCCTGCTTCCACTGGCCCTTTACCACAATCTGCCTTTTCAAAATAACACTTTGACTTGCATGGCTTCCTTTAAAGCATCTGGGGTCTGGCTCAGGTTCTTCAAGGACAGTTTGGCTTTATCATGATTTGATACAGTGCTACAACAACCTCATTAAGAGCTTGCAGTGAAGAGTATATCCTATGCATATAGTGCATATGAGGTTAGAATTTTTTTTCCCTAGAAAAACTTTAGAAATAAATATATATATATTTTTGCATTTCAAATAACAAGCTCCTAACTAAAAAAGTAATTACTTTAACATCCTGTTGTATGTTTACACCTGATTAATTCAATAATCTGCTTCACCATAATTTTTTTTAAATAAAATCATCTTGAAAAGCCTAATATATTTTAATACAAAAAAATCAATCAGGATAAATTTTACCAAATAAAATGTTTTGAAGAAATTTATAAATGTATATGCTGAGAATAAGAATTTTAATCAATATTTGTTCAAATATTTTTATACTGGAATAAAAGACTCATTTTGCTCATGCTACTTTAGTAAACAATTCATGCTAAGAAAAAATAATGTTCAGCTGAAGGAAATACACCTGTGGAACTAAAGCACAACTGATGTAATTTTACCAGAAGTGTATTTATTTGTCTCATACTGTAATGTCATACCAAAACCCTTGCCTTTTACTTTGCTGGATTCACCTCCATTTACCTAGACCTGTTGTTTCTTTACTTTCCTTCAGCCATGTATAATTGTGACCACATGAAGTGCTGGATCAGACAAGCAAAACCTGCCTCTAAAACTCTTCTTGATCACTGTGAGGAAAATTCTGAGCAGGTGACACCAAATTCCAACCCTGGTGATTCCAATCCCAATGCCTGGTGATCTCCAGAGGTCCTTCGGAGCCTCAGGAATTCTGTGCCTCTGTGATATTTTTGTAGGAAAAAAATTGTTTATGCTATTCTGCTTTATTTTGCAGTGCTCTCCAACTTCTTCAGTTGTTCTTTTCTTTAACTACCTTTTTTTCCCCTTTTGCCCTGATTTTCTCTTTTATCTTTGTTTTTGCTACTCTTTATTCTTGGTCTCTCCCATATTCTCATCCTGCAGCATGTGTTCAGCAATAGTTATGCTGTGACATATTCTGTGTATTCATGCAGTCTATTAAAGAAGACATTGCCATCCCTCCTACTGAGGATTAAAAAAGCCCAGCTCACCCCTGTACTCTGCCTTTAACCAAAATGGTAAACAGCCCCCAAGCAGACACATTGAGGGGCAGAACTAAGCTACTTATAAGAAATAAAGGTAGAAGTGTTTCATTATAATTTTGCCAGTTAAAGAGCAGTGTTTCTTCCCCTTGTAATTACATTGTTGAATATGTTAATTTACCTTTTGTTTAGAATTGTGCAACACTGTCTTCTTCCCTTGATATTCTGCACTTGAATACACAAATTTTTGTACCTTCACAAGATTTCCATATTGAAGAGCAATGCTGAGGAAGGACATAATTAAAGGCCATCCCACCATCACCAAGTGCAGATGTACACATTTACAAGCTCCCTTTGTGCTGCTCTCTTTGGGATGTACTCTGAAAATTAACAATTACTTCTCATTGTTGACCATATATATTAGAAAACGTTCCTCCTCAATCATGAGTGTGCAACCCTCAGTGACTCTACATCTTCTATGTTAAAAGTACTTTCTAAACTTACTGTTAAGATGATTGCACCTCGAGTCCAATCAACCTCTGCTCACCACTGTCCACTTACTATGTAAATCTAGAGTTATGTACACATGTAAATTTACCATCTCATGTAATTAGAATCCAGAAGATAGAAAAAAAAATCAGAATGGTAGTGAAGCATGTTTTTAACTGTCAAAAACTAAGCATGTCTGTACAAGCAACACATTTCATGCAGCAGACTTAAAATCTACCTCCCTCTTTTGCAGTTCCTACCTAATACCATTGTGAAAGAAATGAAATTAAGGGGGAAGGATGACAGTGATTTAGTCACAGAACCAGTTAAATGACTTTCCAAACTGGAGGCCACAGATAGCTTTTTGATTTACAGATAGCACAGAAGCTTGATCTTAGAAACTTTTAACTGAAGTAAATAAAGTCCAGAAAGCATGAAGTAAATTTAAAGAGCCTGGCTTCACTTCAAGAGAGAGTTGAGTTTCAAGTTATACTTCTGTAAATTCAGACAATCAGCTTCTTGCTCTATTTTATTAATCATTAGGATATTTTAAATTTTATTTTTATTATCAAAACAATTATATTTTCATTAGAGCTTCCCAAACTCATGTTCTTTTGTTTGACTTCCAATCCTAAACCCTAGAATAACAAAATTTTTGCATGGAATTATTTTAATCTAACAAAATTAGAAAAAAAATATAGTCCCTGAGCTTTCTGGACTATGTGATAGGGCAGAGGTTTTCCATCCCCTGAGATTACCTCTGTTTCACCCTAATGACATGGCCTCTGAAAACGCCTTGACATCAGTTTCATCTGACTCACCAGAGGCATCAGGAATGGGGAGCAGTCATTCTTGAAGGCTGAGCCCGAGAGTGCAAAACGACCAGATCTGTTGAAGATTTCCCTCATCAGTTTTGGACATCTGTCCTACTTCCCTGTGCAGCTCCTCAGATTTGCAGACTCCGGTGGTCTCCTGGAACTGCCTTCCCTACCTGTGGAGTAGATATTGTTGTACATGAACCTCGGTACGTAGGCAGAGGTGACACATTGTTCACAATACAAAATTCCGTGGTTTCTTTCTCCTTTCATACACCGGGAGGAAAAGGTAGCAGCGCTGAACTTTAAATAATCACTGGTCATCAAAATTGTCACCTTACCGAAATGAGTCTGTGCTCCAGCCTCCGTGCACACTCAAGGAGACAGCTCTATATCAGTAAAAGATGGCTCACATTTCTGAAGTTGTAATTATACTGTAATACATTCTCACCTCTATTTTTTCTAGACAGAGGTTTTGGTTTTACTGCACAGGCCTGTTATCCATTGGCTCATCAGGAAATAGTGAAGTTAGCAAAAACCAGGGCTGAAGAAGAGAGATGCTACAATTGTGTTCATTTTGATATTTTTTCTTGTGCTGTCACACTGCAGCCACTCCACTTTTAAGTCTTCAAATACATTTGTAATAATTATAGCAGTGTTTAAAAATATTAGACAGTAAAGCTGTTTCATTTAAACAATTAAAGAGGAAAGGGAATAAAAGTGAAATGGATGCACTAACTGGAGGCTCCTATTTGCAGTAAGACAAAACATGCTTGACTAGGTGCTTGAAAGATGATGCAAATGTACTGAATGGTTTGGAAAAGCACAATTTGTAATCATGTGTGTACTTACACACAACTTAACCAACTCAGCCTTACCATTGTCTGGTGAGTCCAACCTGACAGTGAAGGTAATGGGCTCTGTCAGTAGCTCTGCTTGCGCTCTTTAAATCAACAAGTGTTTTGCAAGAGCCACTGTAGCTGCAAGGTTTCGAAGAGAAGCGATGTAAAGCTATTCCTCCTCCCCCACTCTCGCAGTCCTTTCTGCTCTGTCCCTCTCTGAAGGCAGGTTACATCCTAAGCTTTCCCCTACTCGTTTTGGTGCTTACACCTAGGAAAGATCCTGCGTTAGACAACTCAAGTATATTTGATGAGATTCTTATAAATACTGTGCTTGCTGAGATGCAGGCTTCTAGAACAAATTGTCCTTTGTGCTCTCCTCTACTAAGTCTCAGCCATATGTTTAGCAAATGGAAAAAAAAAAAATCCTATGAAGGACAGAGCAAGCTGAGACAAAGGTGTTCATCAGAGAGAACAAAGTATTAAGAGGAAATCATGGAAATTTATGGAAAACTATCACCTTCCCTCTTAATTTAAATACAGCTGGATTGGTTAAATATATAACCTGAATCCAGAAAAAAAATGTAACAACAAGATCATGAGGCTGAAAGAGGTCAGGAGGCCATCTGTGTCCACCCCCTCCTTTAAGACAGGATGATCAACACCTGTCTCATTCCTAATGGATCGGTCTAACCTGTTCTTAATGACCTGTAATGAAGACATCTCAGCCTCCCAGGCAACTGTATTGCTTTAAACTTCTCCCCATAAGTTTTTCTAGTGCTTAAACAGGGTTTCTTTTGCTGCAGTTTAGCTCTTTATCTTCTCCTCAAATCTACCACAAATATGGAGATTTTTTCTTTTCCCCTTTCTCTTTGCTGGTCTCGCCCTTAAGCAGAGTTGCAGCAGTGTTTCTCCTCAGTCTGTTGCTGTCCTGAGCAAATCCTATTCCTTCCTGCTCTCCTTCCAGAGCATGTTTTGCCGGTCCCTGCTCACTCAGTGGGCTTTCTGCTGTTGGTACAGAGAAAGGAATTCATTTTAGACACTGAGCATACTGCTTAATTTGAGGCCTTACTGATGCTGGAAGTATTACTGTGCCATTGCTATAATTTGCCAAGCAAGCTGTACATCACTTTCCACATCCCAAGAATTGTTTTATTTCTCCCCTACCCCTACAACAATACGGCATTGCCCACTGTTATTCAGAGATCAGATCTACCATCCTAACTTTAGGATTCTCCAAATTTTAAAATGCAGTTTAGTATATTATTACATGCATTGCATTGATTAAAGACATACGCCACTTCAGATGAAGACCTTTCCTAGACATTATTTAGACAAAAATTGAAGAAAGAAATCTAACACAGCTATTTAGTGCACAAATATTGGTAGATATTGGCAAAATCGAGATTCTAAATCAAAGCATAATAAACAAATAACACTGCTGGTGCTTGTGAGCAGATCTGCCTGAATTTTTCAAACACAATGGCACAAGCCTTATTTTCTGTGCTGTCTGTATTTCTATAAATCAGGATTGAGAATATCGGAGAACCATCAGGAAACTACAGAAAAGGCTCAGTAACACCTCATTACATTCTTAAGACAAACAGTCCGATATGTAGGAAAAAAATCCAAATCTTCCAGGATGGAGAAGGATACTACTTATGTTTATAAAACTGAGATGGTCACATTTGCTTAGGTATTCTGTTCACAGCTATGTATTTTTCTAAACAGGTCACACAACTCTAGGTTTAAACACAGGGCACTGCACTTCTGCTGTAGCAGTGATTACATCTTGAACACAATCCCATTTTGCTAAGGACTGTACAATTTTATTGCAAAAAGATTTTCCCTGGCCAAACATTGCAAGCTAAATACCAGATAGGGAGTGGGTGGACTGTGGGGGAGAAAGAAAAAAACGAAAAAACCCCAAACAAACAAACAAAAAAACCCCACCACCCCAACCCAACCTACAAGTCGCATCCTCACCCTCCACCTAGAGAGTGGAGTTAAAGGGAACAATGAAACCGGCCAAGTACAGGGCTTGGTATGATAGAGAGCTGTCCTACTCCGGCTGCTAAACTGTCGTTGAGTCACTTGGTAGAAACTAGAGCAGGGTAAACAATGCAACAATTCAAAAAATTCAGGAGACACCCTTAGTTAAGTGATTTGGCAAATATATTTAGCTTTGCTGGGGATACTCACTGAGACTACTTACATGCCTAAGCACCTTGCTAATCAGGAGGCTATTTAAGCTATTTGGAGTCAGAAACTGAAAAGTGTTTGTTTGAAGCTAGTGGGCCTGGTTTTAGCTGGTTCTTGGAAGGCTATCAGCATAATAAAATATGCCTTCCAAACATGCATTTAGTTGAATTTATTTGCTGCCGACGTAATTTTAAAGATTGTTTTTCATGCTCATTATTGTAGATCCATGTATATCTCTTTTTTTCTGTAAAAATGATACAATTTAAAAAAATCCAACAATTCGCTATTCATTAAACACTTATAATTTTGAGACAAAGCCTGTCTGCCAGCAAAAAAAGAGCTTTTTTTGATATTACTTAAATTTCATCCCCTACTACTTTGATAAAGTCTTTCCTTTTCTTTGATTAATAGTCAGAGAGGAGGAACCTGAATTTGACATGTGGAACAAGCTCTATTCAAGGACAACAATGTATAGTTGTGTATAACTTGTGTATAATTTTGAATGTGTTAACTTTTTATACACATGATTTGGTTTTCCATACTGGATATCTTACATGCAATTTTTAGTTTATAATCGACCCATGAAAACTGAGTGTGTAAAACATTACACATTCCTATTAACTTGGTTACATGCCTTTTCTGTGGAGGAACTACTTGTGATATTATTCAGGAATTCTATTTGATTGATTACTTTAAAGGGTGTTCAGTTCCACAGTGTCTTACTTAGCATCCCCTTCACTGACACATTGTTTGTGAATACTTGCAAATTTTAGAGGAGTAAGAAAATGCATTTGTTAGAGAAATCATGTATTATATTTCTGTTTAAACATCAGAAGGCCTCTGCAACTATGTAGCAATAAATTACAATTTTCTCATTGTGTAAGCTTATTTTCCTTATGTTTTCTCACTATTCTGACAAAAAACTAGAATAAATAAATTATAGTCATGGAGATCAGGGAGAGCATGACAGGGAGTAGTAGGCTTGTCTATGTCTAATAAGTCTTCCTAATTCACATAACTCAAACGAGAAAATCAAGTGAGCTGGCAAACCCCAAGCAATGGAATGAAGAAGTAATGCAAGAGTAATTTCTAATTAATGCTGCTTATTTTGTAGAAGCAGAGTATTTAAACATCTGGAATTTCATCTGAACACCATCATTCAAATATATTGCTTTTAAAACATAAGTTTTAATACAATGCATTATATCTAGAAATGTGCCTATAGACATAAAATGACATCTATAAAATCACCAGCTGTAATTATTCATAGCCATTGTAAGTAAACATGCTGAAGTCAGGGCAAAAAGACAAAGTAATAGAAATAAAGAGAAGAAAAGATAAAAATGTGAATTTCTGAGTAGATAAAATTCTAATAAACGAGCATTTTCAAGAGATAATTTCTCCTCATGCACTATGCCAGTTTGCTGACTGGAGTCAGAAATTCTGGAAATGAAATGCAAATTAAAGTGAAAATGAAAATCAAGTTGTTTCTTACACAAGGAAATGTGCATACATTTTAGATCTCCCATAATCCATTACTAAATCACGACTGAATTGCTACTTCAGAGCAAATAGAAAGGTTTATTGCAAAAAAAAAAAAAAAAAAGAAAAGAAAAAGTTCCTGAATAGTCAAGGTATGTAAATATCTTTTTATACCTGCAGCAATCTCAAACTTCATATGTTTCTCTAAGACCTACCTAACTACCTACCTATAATCCAGATAGAAGCACATGAGAAAATCCTGTACAGATTGCAATGAAGATAGAATCTACACTGAAATATGGGTTCATTTTATTGAAAAAAAATAGCTGCCAAAAGGCACAATGTGAAGGTTCAACCCTACACTGTGTTTTGTAAATGTGAGTATTATTCTAAATACAAGCAGAAAGGAACCTCGCCCTAACTCAAATCACAGTGTCTGCAACTACCACTTACTGGAAAAAAATAAAAAGAGGACAAGAACACTTTGTAGTTCTTGTGTAACTGGTTCACACACAGGTAGGTAGAAATCTGCATCAAACCCCTGCGTCAGCTCTTTTTCCTAAGAGTGCTGTGTGTTACCCTTTCCTTGCCCCATGAAATGGGGTGGAACTGCAGGGCTGACGTCACTTACACAGAGCAAACTAAGTCTTACTTCAGAAAAAAAAAGCACTAAAAGCAGACTACAGCCAGCTTTTCTTTGGCTATACCCTGTGCTTTTTTCCAGCCAGCAGCAATCATCTCCCTATATTGCAGGCTCTTCCTATTGATACTGCTCCTTACCGCCTGTTCTAAGGAGGATGTGCTGCCAC
Source organism: Zonotrichia albicollis (assembly GCF_047830755.1). Taxonomy (NCBI): domain Eukaryota; kingdom Metazoa; phylum Chordata; class Aves; order Passeriformes; family Passerellidae; genus Zonotrichia; species Zonotrichia albicollis. The sequence goes on from NC_133819.1 coordinate 121,767,037, forward strand.
GAGCAAGGCAGTGGAAGCCAAACAGCTTGCAGTGTATCAGCTCCAAACCAAAGGCTTGAAATTCCCTAAACATCCTAGGTTTTTATTAAAAAGCACAGAACAGCTGTACTCTTTCACAGTCAGTTGCTGTGGTTTATACACCAGTAATCAAGCCCTACTATCACATCCAAATTAGTGTGTGTTTGGGGGCTCCAGCAGCAATAGGTGCTGAGGTATTGTAAGTAAGGCAAGACTTTAGGCACTGAAGGTGCTTGTAAATACTTCAGGTCCTTGTAAAACTTCAAAACCAAACCACTATGGAAGCCAAAATTTCAAAGCTGACAAAAACTAGCCATCCCAGCATGGTTTTAATTGTGGAAAAAACAATACAAGCATTCAACTTTCAGAAAACAAAACCACTATTTTGGACATCTTAGCCAAAATAATGAGATGTTACATAACACTTGGGTCAAGCTGTCCATTTTAGTTCAAACCAGAAGCGAGGCACAAATATGCACCTCCTGGATTATAACCTGGAAGGTTTCTAGTAGGGTACTCTTGCCCCAGCTGCACTCCTTTAAATCAATCCTTATCTTTATCATATCTTCTCTTGGTCTTTGCTTCCTCTTTCTCCGAGACCGTTAAAACATCCACAGGCTCCCTTTTCAACAGAGAAACCTCTTTCTTTTCCACCCTGACCAAGATAGGCGGCCACAAGGGGGAAGGACATGATCTCAGGGGTGGCTGGAGCTCGGGACACCTGCCTTGGTAGGTGCTGGGAAGAGTAATGTGGCTCCCCAGCTCTCCAGAGCCAATGCTCAGCCTCAGCAGTGACAAAAATTGCACTGCTGTCAATATGAAGCAATAGTTATGTGAGAAAACAACACAAATTTGAAGCAATAGTTATTTGAGGAAACAACACAAAAATAATAAACTTGATGTTTTCTTGTTTCTTGCTCTTTAAAAAGAAAACAAATATTGTTGTTGTTTGGGGTTTTTTGTTGGTTTTTTTTTTTGTGACACTTCTTTTCTTGAAACCTGGACACCAGTTTGATGGGAGAAAGCTTGGAAAAAAAAAAGTCTATATCTAATGGTAACAAAGGAAAAACCCCCTTGCCCGCTGTAGGTGATGCATTTCGTCAGGAGCCACCAGACATTGGGTGCCAGACAGCAGCACACCAGAGATGAACAGCCTCACCCATTTTGACTTTTCATATGTGAACCGGCCTGAAATGAGCATGAGAAAAACACATCTGATGCCAATGGGCCTGATGCACAGAGTTGAAGCTCACAGCAGCAAAGCTTAATTTGCAATTTCCTTGTGTCTCCATAAAACACTTTCCATAAGAAATTAATTCGCTTACGAACTAATTAGATGTTCAACACCTTTAAAATTTAGGCCCTTGTTGTAAAAAAATTAACAAAGTATACTAATTCTGTTTGTAGAAGTGAATTTCCCACAAAGTAATAACTGTTTTCTTTGGACTTTAATTCCTTATTTAATTTGATTGCATGAATTAACATGTAGAGGCCTCATCAAAAATATAGGTAGTTGAAGTCTCTTCAAGTCTTCTTTTTAAGGGATACAAAAATTTCTGTTTATGTAGCTTTGTTTGGGAACCTAACATTTACTGAGATAAATGGTAAGGTAATTATATTCAATGTTACTGAAAGAAAATGACAGAGAACGTTATGTAATCATTCTATTTCTGCAAATCCATGTTTTTTAGTTGCTGGTCTGCAATCTGTATTTTACCCAGTAATATCCCAATTTCCTCCCTAAGACAAGCTGCAAATTGAGTTTATAGTTTATTTTAATATTTCCTGCCATCAAATTATATGGATAAGAAATCCTGTATATTCGTGCCATAATCCCATTTCTGTAGAAGAAAAGAATATACGACCTGTAGTATAATATTGTCATGCAAATGGATTTGAGTCTCCCTATCTTAGCCTGCCCAGACTTTGAAATCTTTTAAAGTAAACAACATATTATTTTAGGTTAGCTGGAGAATGAACTTAGAAACTTCACATGGAAAACTGAGATATCATCTTTCAAAATGAACAAAATAATGGAGTGTAAAAAAGAATCCTTGTTTAACATGGTTTTGCTTAGAGTTCCATTAAGAAATGAGGAACAGTTGTCCAAGCCCTTCACTGAAATACTACAATATAACTTGAGACACTAAACAGATCTTTGTGTTTTACTGAGCTCAATTTTTGTGACATGAATGTTTAATTTCATTAGAAGATGAGGATGAAAGTCAAAGAAAGAATTATAGCTGCATTAAATTTCAAAAGAAAAAAACCAGTCACTCTGCAGAAAAGAGAATACAGGACAGGAGAGCAAGGTCTCTATGAGATTGGTGAAAGAAATTGATATCCTAAGGAAAAAATTTTGAAAATTGGCATGAATAAATAAAAGTGAAGGGAAACATAGTGGGAGGAACATCATAACTCAGGGTCCAAGCAAACTGTAGAAACAAAGTGAAAAATACTAAATTAAATCATAATAAATAGGCAAGATAAAATCAGTTGAGAGAGGGATTTAAAACTGGTATTTATGTGGTTTTACCACAATCAAAATAATTATTATAAATCCAGCATAGCACAGAAATTATACATTCATAGAAATTTCTTCAATTAGATACTTCTTACAGCAAATATATAGCAAGAGAAAACACTTGTTACTTCTAATACTAGATCAATAGCAAAGTACAGGGTACAATCTGGGGAAATGAATGTCAAGATTTAACAGTTGGTAATTTCAGGGTAGTTGAAACTTTAATGTGGTTTGTTCTCTTGTCTCAGTGCTTTCTGAAAATCAGGTCCCCTCTGATGTTTTCTCAAAAAATGGGGCACACAGAATAACTAGCAATTTGTTAAAACTGTGGCCTGAAAATACCTTCAGGAAAGAGACAACTGCACAAAGTTTGATGAATATTTTGACTGACTCCTGTGAAAATTTTGGGCAGAGGCAGAGTACAGTGGAATGTTCAACAATGAATTGTACCACGTACGTCACACCTCCTCAAAAGAAAAACTAAAATGCAGCATCCTATCTAATAAAACTATGAAGAAAAAAAATACAGCTTATTTATGAGATGGAGAAACAACCTCCTAGAACATCAGAATAATCACTAACAAGCAAACTCATATCAGATGCATTGAATGTTTTGGGAAAGTACCAAACTAAAAGCCAGGAATATCTTTCAGTGTGACAACCTAACCACAGTGCTGTGTGATGCTGACAAATTCCTCTCTGACCATATTACCATGATAAGTTGGTGCAATTAATACTAATAACACAGGATGCAGTGGTGCCTTAATTTCTGTAGAGCATTATAAAACTATAATAAAGTGCTACATGCTGTATTTTTATTACTGCTCTTACAGTGCTTTTTTTATTTTTCAGCCAGAAAACTGCAGGTAAATCTTTTTAACATACCTGTGTATAGGATATCCACAACAATCAAGACTGTCCAGAAAAAGTAAGATACAACTGTTCAAAGGTATTTGAATGTGTTCTAGAGGAAGTTAAGACCAGAAAGAAAGTATAAAAGGCCCTATATTTCAATCTACTCAAAATCTTTATTTTCCCTTATCCTAACATCAAGTATCTTATACAGCCCCTGGTCTGGACTTGTAGCCACATGGTTGCCTATTTTCTAAATTAAAAGTCAGAAATTACTAGAAAGTATTCTGGAGAATATTTATCTCTCTACATACATTTTCCAGACTCATAATGAGTAACCTCATAAAGGAAGGGCTTGAATGCTTTGATTTTTATTGCAAGTCAGCAGATCAGAAGAGGAAATGATAGTTCCAAGTAAAACTCAGTAAGGATCTGAATATACCTGAAAGAAATACCAATTGCTTTAAAAAATTGGTGATATAATTTTATTTAAAATGCTTTGAAAATGGAAGTAATACCTGCAATCCCCAACCTTGTTGTCCTCATGAAATAATAGCAGGGCCTGTTTCACAGGTTTGTGTGACAGTTGGTGATGTGTCTTGTTAATCTTGCATAAAGGGTGACTTCAAGCTGACTTATATGGCTGGAAAGCCATTTAAAGACGTCTTTAAAAACCAGAAAGGTAAGCAGTGAGAATATGAATTTATTTAGCTTTCTATGAGCTTAAGGAGGTTCATAAACTGGTTTCATCTCATTTAGCAGCTTCATTAATACAATGGCAGAGCATGGTGTAAACAACATGCTAATCACATCACATAATGCTAAAATGAGAGGGACTGATGGCATTAATGAGAATGGAGATAGTATTAAAAAACCAAACCAAAACAAAAACCAGAGACAATGAAAATTGTATAAGAAAATATAATAACAAGCTTTGAGAATTATTCTAGGGAGAGTATAGGCAAAGGCAGTGGAGGGAAGGTGGAGCAGCGGAAGCAGGTGTGCCCAGGCAGCCCTGCAGGTGACACTAGACAGCAATTTGGAGGCAGTTTCACAACTGTGATGCTGTAGTACAAAAAGGATGCAAAACTCAGGCTGCTACTGTGGCATTTCTCTTCTAATAGAGCAGAGAAAGACAGTCCTTCTAGCTAAATCTGGCTCAGTTTTCACTCCCAGAAGACAGGCAGCACGCTGGCATAGATTGCAGTGAACTGAAATGAAGGGTAGAAAGAGAGAAAAGGTCTTAGAGGTTGCAAGGAGAACATTATCTCTTAAGAGGTTTTGAAATCTCCCCTTCACAGATTTTACAGGAGGCAAAGTTTGGAAACATTAGATAAAACATGATGGAGGGAAATGAAGAAGGAGGTTGGCAATGGGTATATTTTTTGATTGAGTCAAATCATTCCAGCCAGAAACCATTCAAAGTCTCTTGCAGATGAATGGTGGCAAATTAGAAATGGGTTGTCATTCTCTCTGCTAGTCCCACGGAGAAAGGCTTCATTTTGCAAAGGCCTTGTGCCAAATGACATCTCCATCAGTCACAACAAAAGAGTCAAGATCTGAAAGGAGAAGACAAGCAGCTTCTTTTCAGATGCATGTGCTCTCAATAATTCTTAAATTATTTCATGAACAATATTCATCATGAGGACCAGGGGCTCATTATCTGTATTTTTCACAGAAATTCTGACCAACATTTTAATAATGTGTCATTCTGAAAGCTGACACTCAAATCATATTAAATCATTTGAAGTATAAAGCCACAAACTTTCCTGTTTAGCAAAGAGCATCACTGCCATTAGATTTTGGTACTCCCTCATCCTGCCAAAGCTTCCTTTGAATTGGGTTGCCTCGACTCTATTTCAAGACTTTTCAGGTTTTCTCTCTCAACCAGCCTTTCAGGTAATGGCTGCTAGTGGCAAATGTCTTGAGGATGGGCAATTCCTGGCCTAGTTTCTAATAAATATAAGTGCTGCTACAGACCCAGTAGTATTTGTGTGCACTTCTTACTCAGTGCTGCTGTTATTCTCTGAAACTTTGGAGTAGTCATGTTGTAATAAAAAACACTCTTCCTTATGCAGAGAGAGAACTGTAAAACCTCATTAATAATATTTTTTTCCTTTCTTAAGGGCTAAAACCAAAACAACATACTTCTCATCCCTAATTTTATGCACTCAGACTTGAAAATGGTGACTCACGAGAATTAAAAGGCAGTGCAACTCTGTCTTTTGAGCCAAGATAGCAAGACTCATCTGCTGCATAAATCTTGGGATCATATTAGAAAACAACATAAAAGTGGAACTGTCCAGCCAGCGTACAAAACAGTATCAGAGAATGCTCACCATCACATATGTAGGATCCCTCACTCCTCAAAAACTCTTCCTCTGGCTGTTGCCCATGATGTTTGAAATGAGCACATGAACTTGGCTTATCCCTGATTTGCCTCCTCCATGGCACCTCCAGCTGCTGCTTGGCCCCAAACAGCATCCCCAGGACTCCACCCTGCCAGGCTGTGGCCCACAGGATTTCTTGTGTGCTCTGGTTTTGCACTGTATTTAATGAGGTCTGCCCAAACACAGGAGTAGAAAAAACAGAGCCCTGGCACTGTTGGCAACAGCGTGGTCCTCTGAGACCGAAAGAGTGCAAGGGCAAGGAGCCATCCCACCTCCTGGCAGCTTCCTGATACCTGAGCAGGCACCCACGTGTTCACATACCTGCCTGCATGCACACTCAGTGTGACACCATTCAAAGCTGGGAAAGAAAGGGTGATGAATGAATTCTGAGCTCTTTCCTCTCAAGAGGAGGGCCATTTCATGCACTGTGATATGCACTGCATTGGCAGAATCAATGGTAAGCAGCATCCCATTTATAAATCAAACCAAGATTGTTTTCCTAATTACATTTACATCACTTTGGTTTTTAAATTTTCATCATAAACAGGACACATATTCTGGAATGACATCAAGGACTTTCTAATGACACAGAAAATAGGCAGATAATTTTGCAGCAATATTGACTTGTGAAGCTTGTGTGCAATAAAAAAATGCTTTTTTCATCAGGGATCTGCATATAGGGGAGTCCAAAACAATACATGAAACAACAAGAACTTGTTTATGAAGTATACTTTTATATTAATAATTGGGGGGTGGGGGTAGGGCAAAAAGTAAACAAAAACAAATTTTAGTTAATGATCTTTACTTTTGTTCTAAGCTTTTCTGACACTTGCTCAGCCTCCCCCACTCTGTCTCTCCTTGCACTGAATTCTGCCTGATCACATGGCCACGAGTCAAAATGAGATCAAATGACGCAGAAAACTAAAATTGAACTTTAACCCCCACTTCTTGTCACCAGCTATTTCCCCCGTGCACTGGCAAGGAAAAAACCCTCAAATATGAAGCAGAAGTCATTCTCACACAAATAGTGAAGTCAAACAAAACCCAATCCAAACCTAAATAAAAACCCTGGACAAACAGCTAAAATGTTTAAATTGACACAAAGACTTTCCTTTTTGCAGAGTTCTGCCAGGCAGATTATCTGCAATGAGAAGTGGAGCATTTAGAATGAAGAGCAGAAATAGAAATGTAGGCGTGGAGACTGCTAGCTCAGAAGAGTCTTTTGTCTGGCGATACTGTGACTAAAGATAATCTTTGTTTATCTTGTATGTTTAACTTGTGTCTTGTATACCCAAAGTGTTGGGAAAAAAATGTGGAATTACAAGTGAGTAACTGAACAAACCCATAACACAGGGTATAATTTCTAGGCATGGTGAAGGCAGGAAAAACAAACTCAGCAGTTATTATACTGTATTTATTCTCTTTTTTCTTTATAAGCACTCCCAGACTTGTGGCACAATAATGTTACAATTAAAGCATACTTTGACCAACAATTTCACAGCAGAATGGAACGAATTATGTGACATTACTAATACAGCACAGCAGAGCTGCAATGCACCCTTGGCTATGCAAGTACAGCTTACAGCTAAAACTTTACAGAGATGAAGGAGTGAGCTCAAGGCTGCCGAAAACTGAATAGGATTTAAGTATTTAGTGTCACCCAATCAGTGAAATATGATTAATGAGGCTGGAGGAGTACACTGCTTTTTAGTCTCCAAAGCAAGGCGGACATGGGGGGAAATGTATTGGAGCTCTTCAGCGATAAAAGCCGCAGCAAAATTCTGCACACAGTCAAACTACACGTTCAGTTGCAGCTGCTTATTTCTCCTCTGTGTGATTAGAGCCTCCCATTTCCCTCATTACAGGCTTGATATTATTGAAGCAAAGCCAACAGCAAGTTAGCAAGCCAGCAGGGGATCAAATTGATTATACAGTTAGCTGTGGAAAAACTGAAATTCTTTATTAAGGGGAAATGAAATACAGTTAATTTATGCTTCAGCTGAACCCCTCCCACACTACACTTACTCTGCTGGTACTCTGAATTTTCTCTGAAGCTACAAGACAGCTGAGAAATTACAAAAGCTTTATTGATATAAAAATAAATCAGGCCTTCAGTATTTTTAAAAGCATTTTTCTATTACTAATTATCATAACTCAGTATATAGGACAACGCGGCATTAAAGCCAAAAAAGAAAGGAAGGTGGAAAGCAGTGGGGTTGAGGTGGACTGGAAGATTTGCTATCTGTTAGCTGGTGTTACAGACAGTCCACAAGTAAATGTAAGCATCACCTTATCAGTAAAGCAGCAACTCAATTTTTGTGGTATTTCAGTTGTAAATCTCTTTCCCAAAATGAAGAAAATAATCATTTGTGACAGAAATAATTTTCTGAGAATAAGAACAGGCCTGTTAATTTATTTCTGACAAGGACAGACTGTGAGATAAAGCTTGTTTCTAAAATGAGACCTTGTAGAAGACAGCACCACACTTGCCCCATCCCAAGCAGTTACAGCCCAGCAGTTCAGATCTTCCCTACAGAGCTGAAAAGTGCAGAGAGCTCACAAACAGAAAGTTCCCCCTGCCCCACAGCCCTTTGCTCTCCAGCCCCAAACATTTGTCCTTGGCAAAGCCCTGATAAATGGAGCTGTAGATGGAACTCTACTGAGGAACATCCCCTCTCTACACAGGTGTCACCTCCCACTGCTCTCAGCAGTGTGGTCCCAGACCACCAGCCACCCTTCCCAGAGACAGTCACTGCTTCTTCTCATCTATTTTGCATTGTCCCTTTCCAGCCCGTGGCAGGAAAAGGGATACATCCTCTTCAGAAGCCACCTTGGCTTCTGTCCTAAGAGGCATGAAGGATGTTGTAACTTGTGGAAGTTTAGCAACCGAGCCTACACAAGGGTCCCACGGAGGGAAATGCTTAATGAGACTGCTCTGCAGGATGTGAAAATACCATACAAGGCATTTTTAATGAATTTGTCAGGATTCACAGCCTCAATCGTTGCCATTGACAAGATTTGCTTCATCAAGTTGCAAGGAGGAGCAGCCCTCTGTTTGCTGGGCTCCTTAGGTAGGCCTTCCTCTGCTTCACTAGACTTTCTTCTGCCTTCTGTGCATTTCTGATGCCTTATCCGTGTTGCAACACCCCTGTAATATGTTGTTTCTCCTAGTCACTGAGGAATGCTTTGAGATTTCCCCCTGGTTTTCAGACAAAACTTCTACCAATACCTGTCAGTGTCTTTTTGGATGAAAAGATTGTGATGGTTTTGGCTGGGGTAGAATCGGTTTTCTTCATAGCTGCTGTAGGGCTGTGTTTTGGATTTGTGCTGCAAACTGTTGATAACACAGAGATGTTTTAGCTGTTGCTTATCAGGGCTTGCACAGAGTCAAGGCCTTTTCTGCTCCTCACCCCATCCCAGCAGTGAGCAGCTGGGGGTGCCAAGGAGTTGGGAGGGGACACAGCTGGGACAGCAGACCACAGCTGGCCAAAGGGATATTTCATACCACATGGCATCAGGCTCAGTATACAAAGTGTGGGGAAGAAGGAGCAAGCTGGGGACATTCAGAGTAATGGCGTTTGCCTTCCCAAGTCACCACTCTGTGTGATGGAGCCCTGCTTTCCTGGGGATGGCTGAACACCTGCCTTCCTGTGGGAAATGGTGAATTAATTCCTTGTTTTTCTTTGCTTTTGTGTGCTGGTTTTGCTTTACCCATTACATTTCTTTATCTGAACCCTTGAGTTTTCTCACTTTTACCTTTCTGATTCTTTCCCTGATCTCACTGAGGGGACTGAGTGAAAGGCTGTGTGGGGCTTGGTTATCAGCTGGAGTTAAACCATGACAAATATTCAAGGGTCTTATTAGAATAAAAGCAATTGAGCTTGATTTGCACTACCCACTTTGGGAATATTAATATTAAAAGAGAAGTAAAAATAGACATTATTTTTTTAGTTCCTCTTACTCTTCTCACCTAAGAATAGAACAAAATAAAGGTCTTCTTTTCCACTTTCTGCAATAATATGCACTGGCTGATCTGAGGAAGTGCTAATAAATGCAAGTGAAAGTTTGCACACAACTTAAAATGCAAAAGAGCTTATTTCACTGAAGGCTGCATGTTTACCAGGAAATGAGATGGACTCAAATTGCCCTTGTGACTGCTTGAGACATATACTCATTAAAGATACTGTTGAAGTAATATGGAGGAGGAAATAAATTGCTTGAAAGGACAGTGCCAAGACTGGCAAATCTAAAATTTACTACACAGTCATACAGAAGCTATTTTAGGAGCCACAATCACCTCTTGGAAAAATAAACACATTTCCACAGAACAGCAATTCCGTATGTTACACTTGGCCATCTTGACTGAAGCCAGTAGCGTAATGAGTTTTACAAGTGGCAAAAACCAGTCTCTTGGCAAAAACAATCCCTAACCTCATGAAATACAGAATATTTTGCTAAAAGGAAAACAAAGTTGAAATGTATTTTATATAAATATAGATATATATAATTATTGTTTACAAGAAAACTTCTACTAGAGGAAAATAAGTCTATGGTACACAAACTCTGACACAAAACAATCACTGACAAAAAAATACAGCTCTTATGCTGACAGGTAGTTTTCAAAAAGAAACAAAAAACCCTCCGTCACAAAAAATTAAGTGAGACAGATTTCCAAGAAATTATCTGAGGTATTTTGTACAAGATTTTTCCTGATCCATAGCTGTTATCTATTTCAAAGAGTATTACTTTTATATGGTGAAACGAATGCCATAGGAAAACCAGTCACTTAAACACCCTGGATACATCATAGCTCTTACTGGGATGTAATCAGAAAGCATCCAGAAATTTGTGTGTGCATATGTATATACATCTATACATACATATATACTCTGCACAGAGTCCTTTCATAGGCTTTTCTCCCATATTTTGATGTTTCATTTTGCCTTTCCTTTGCTATGTGAATGGTTTTTACATTTATATATATAAAAATATATAAAATTTGAAATTATATAAAAATATATATATAACTGAAAATATTTCCATTTTGCAAAGGGAGCATAGCAAAAGACTGTAAAGACCTAAGGCTCTTTTCAGGAATCTAAGGTAAGGGCCATGAAAAATTCCTGTTGTGAAAAGAAGTCCTCACATGGCTGTGGGGTCATCTTAAGGCAAGGGCTTGAATTATGGAGCCTGAGTACTGATTTGGGGCGTCCCCATTGTTTGAAATAGAGTTGCATGACATGGTAAATACTATGTGATTTCCTAGTATTTGACCAAAGAAACTTCACCATGCTCCAGAAAAAGCACAGGGGACAGAGCTTTTCTGTTAAGGCAAGTTGTTTTACTGGGTATAGAGCTGCATACATGTAAGGGAATCATATCACTAAATGGATCTATCCATGTGCAACAAATCTGACACCTTCATTTTCAGCACGATAAAGATAACCTGATCCATGTGCAGTGAATGTGCCATTTAACCATCTCTGGACTGTGGACAAGAACTTGCAAGTCCAATGCCTCTAAATTCCTTTAGGTGACCCTGTTATTGGTCTCAAATACAATTCATGTATTTTGAAGGTGGAAAAAAATTTCTTTAGTACTGTAGGCAACAAAGAAAAGTGATTGACAGCATATATGAAGTGAACAGCATATCCTGAGCCTGTCCTAGCCAAATGCTCTGTGTTACACAGTATTGTTTCCTAATACTTTCACAGTTGCTTGTAATGCTTTTTGGCTAATCAGTTCCAAATGCTTTTCAAAGACTCAGACATTTCAAAAAGTCATTAATGTTTTTCAGTGTATTTTGCTGTGAAGCCAAGCTGAAATCCTGAAAGGAACGTTTGAAAAGATGGCCTGGTGGTGAGTGCAACAAACAGGCAACTCAAAAGCAGCTGGCATCAAGAGGAGTAACAAAAATCAAGGCATTCAAAAGTCCTCTGTGAGTTTCAGAAATCTGTGGTCTGTGAGTTCTGTTTCCTGCATCTTTAAGACATAACATGTCATTGTTCTGCATCAGAGAGCATCCGTCTGCAGCTGGGAGCAATACCCATCACTGACACCAACCACTGCTTTGCCAGGTGTAAAAACCTGGGGTTAAATAATTTTATCCCTAGGTCATTCTTTAAGTCAGTTACAGCGCAGAGGAGAGCTGCATTTCCATCACCTTGCTTACAATTAGATACACAACAGATGCAAAGCACTCATCTTTCTCACTACCAAAAGTGAACCCCCCCCCCCCTTAACTCAGAATTTCCTTGCTGTAACAAAAGTGAACATTTTATTTTTGCTTTCAGTTTACTAGAGTTTGAAAGGTCGTGTAAGTCTGCTTTTATGAATATTCTTAACATAAGCTGGAACGTAAGCACAATATCAAAACAAATGAGGAGGATTCTGAAAAGAGAGAGGTGCAGAATGATGCTTTAGCATTGTAGCAGTATTGTATTAACATCTTGTCTTGCGTGAGGCTGATGCGCTGCACAGGAATCTGGGCTATTTTGCCATAAGTGGAAAGCTACTTAAGTAGGGTGTCTCTGCAGTGATGAAGGATGCAGCAAAGAGGTGGAGATTTAAAAAGCCAGATTCTCAGAAAGAATACAGCAACACGAGAACAGGTATAGGAATTTGAAGACCTTTTTTAGCTGCGACATTTTTGTAGCTTTTCTACCCTGTACAGAATAAACTTTTCAGCATTAAAGCACTAAAGGCCTGGGAAACTTTAGACAACTGGCAAACAAACCAAAAAACCCCCAACCCAAAACTCAAACCCAAATAATCTGAAGCAGTAAGTAGAGCAATGCTGATGCACTTGGAATCCTATGTAATACAACCCATCAAATCTAAGGTCTTTTATGGGGATCCAAACTAGGATCCAGTTGGGAAACAAAGAAAAGTAAAAGAAAAACCAAGGGAAAGAAGTAAGTTTGATGCAGTGATAAAAACCAGGCCTTTGTTAAATTCCCAGATGTTCTCTGGGCTAGCTGTGTTTTGAGGTACTATAGGTTCCTTGAGGATGGAAGAGCTGTAATCTCCAAGCCAGTGGGGGCATTACCAAGTTTAATGCTGACTGTTCCATTGGTGCAAATGTACAAAGTGGGAACATGGAAGACTGGAACAAGAAGAAAACAAGCAAAACTGTCCAACATTCATACAATTTCTATAAGCTTTTGCTTGCCTAGGACTAGAGAGCAACAGAGAGCAACTCTGTTCAGCCTGTTTTTGAACAGCAACTGGAGGTGAGCTAGGATAGTCACAGCATTAAAGCATCCAGCTGACACTTGAACAACATGTCTAAAATGAGCATATCCAGAAGCACCTAGTGGCTGAGGAAAAAAATTCCCCACTTTTGCATTACAAGTCCTATTTTTAGATCACTGGTATTTTAAAATAAGGTTTTCAAGCAGAGTGTTTTTTTAAAAAACAGGCAGAATTTACAGAACAAGACCAAAATGTGAAGTGCTGGAGGACTGTGGGTGAAGGAAAAGACTTTGGCACAGGTTTCTCAGCAAGACAGCCTAGCCCAGACTCCTGGCCAGGCTCCAGCTTTGGAAGCTGTCCTCAGACTCCTCCGAGATGACTATCGGCTCCTCTTCCTGCTCAAAGCTGTTGGGCAATAAAGCTCTGAGTTGTCAAACTGATACCGCTCTTTCAAGCAGAAGTGCTGTGATTCAGTCATCAGAGAAATAACCCTCCTCATACTACAGCTCCCAGAGCAGCTCTGGAATTAAGAACATAATTATAAATGCGATGGTTTTGTTTTGTTAAGCCTTTTGGTGAATACTGGTTTGTTATTGTGTTTACTTTTGTGATCTTTCATTAGTAACAACTGACCACGTAATGCCGGAAATCTTTCACTACAAAGAATAAGGCTGTGCACTTCACAGCTACATTTTAGGAGCATGAGAATATTTTGAAAAATGGTTTTATTCCTTCATTGTGTCATCTCAGTAAAGCAAGAGAAGAGAGGATGTCTGAGCTCAACAGAAGTACTTAAAATCATGAGACTGGCAAAGCCAAACTCAAATGATCCCTCCTTGTCCCATGGAAGCACTGCTCCCATAGTGCTGACATTTCTTCAGCATCCCTAAAAGTGAACCAGAATGGTCTTCGAGGAAACTCTATCTTGCCTATCAGCCACTTTTTCTTTTTTTTTTCTTTCTTTTTTTTTTTTGTTTTGTTTTGTTTTGCTTTTGTTTTTGTTTTGGGATGTGTTTTTTGGGGGATTTTGTTTTGTTTTTTATTTAAAATCTCTGTTGGTTTGGTGTTGTTCGTGTATTTTTGTTTGGTTGGCTTTTTGTTTGTGTGGGTCTTTTTTGTGTTGGTTTTTTTTTTTGTGTTTATTTTTCAGGAAGATCAAAACTTCACATCTAAAATGTTTTGTTTTCCACGCCAAATTCAAACTTCTGTTTACCAGCATTTGTATCTTAGCACTGACTTCTTCTGGCTGTCCTACAGACGATTCCATTTCCCCTACATAATAATTCTTCATTTGCTAAAGCATTTCCAAGCATTATTCCTTTCCATGTTCTCCAATTGATGCTCTCAGGAATGTTCAAGCAGTGTGTTTGTGAATCAAAACTAGTATTTTATGGAGAAAAAAAACAGGAAAGGTCAACTTTGCCTCTAACTTTCTTAAAAGTACCATATTCAAACTGCCAAGATGTGGCCCTATTCTCTTTTTCTTTTCACCACTGCCTTGTAGCCCCATGCCACAAGAATGAAAGCCACACTCTCACATCTGCAGCAATATCAAAGTGCCCAAGGACACAGTTCCCTGGTCCAGCAGTGCTGGAGGGAATCTGTGCTTTCAGAAAGATCTTTGAGGCACACAAGCTACCATGATAATTTAATTTTCTGCAAATAAATTATAGAAGGGAGAATGGCAACTCAACTAAGCACTCCTCAAAGTTGTGCCAAGGGATGTTTGGAATTAGTATCAGGAAAAGTTTCTTCTCCTGGAGGGCTGTCAAGCAGTGGAATGGGCACCCAGGGAAGTAGTTGAGGCACCATCCCTGGGGTTATAGATGAGACACTTACAGACGTGGTTTAGTGCTGGGCTTGGCAGTGTTGTGTTAGTGGCTGGACTCAGTCTTAAAACTCCCAACTTGAATGTTTCTAGGTATCTGATATTGAATTAAACATCTGTCTTTTAAGGATCCAAGCATCCTTCAGAAATGAGACAGAGAAAAACAATAAATCATCCAAACATCTAGAACAGATAAAAAACTAGCTTTTTACATAAAGGGTTTTCTGGCTGAGGCCAAGTTGTTCTATGTAAAGAAAAGCAGATCAAAACTACCCAGTCTTTCTGATCTAAAGCACATTTCTGGTTGTATTACAACAATTTCTTCTTTGGGATACACCCATTGGGAAGTTCCAGCTTTTTGGTCATGTTGGCTGTCAAAAATGCATGGAGCTTTGCTGGTGGGAAGGGCAATATTCTGTTTCCAGCCTCAGACTCTTATTATAGCTTAGATCAAGCCCTGTAATAAAACACTTTAACAACCACCAGTTCTATCATATGCAAATACTTAAATTTCTACTGAATCCCCCAGCCTAATCGACCATCTACAGCCTTACTTACCCCGAGAACATTGCCAGAAGCACATTTATTCCTCATCATTTCATATTCTAGGCATGGACACAATCTAAAGTTCAGTTGTGTTCATCTTATAGCAGGAAAAGAAGTGCCTTAACATAACAACTCAGAAGAAACAAATTTGTTGATATCATATGAAAACTGGGTTTTATAATAACAGATCCTCATGGAGTTTTTTTGATAACCCCTATGAAAGCCTGGAAGGAGTGTGGATTACTACTACACGTTTGTTTAAGAACCCAGGGTATAACCCCCCCCAGACCAAGCTGCCTGTGGTCTTTCCCTTTTCCCCCCTCCAATAAAAGCACGGATTTCTCCAGAGGGAAAGGGCCCTGCTGGGTGTCCAGAGGTTACACCAGGCTAGCAGGGGCTGCTACAGCTATGCTACTGCAAAATGCATGTCATTTCTCATTTTTGCCACAGAAGAGAGCCCATGAACAGTGACAAGGCTGCCATTAAGAGTGTGATGTCTCTGCATTACAGACCAGCTCTCTAGTCTTCCATGAAAAGGAAGATATGGAAAAAACCCCACCAAGCGAGATCTATTGCATGAAAACAAAATGCAAAATGGCACGTAAGGAAAAACAAAACAGAAGAATGGCAGTGTCTTTCATTTATAACACCACCTTTAAACTTTATTTTAGCCTTATACTTTTTGGTAAAACAAGAAAGCTCACGTGGACTCCAGGTGGAGCTGGTATGAGTGCATATTGGCAGTAAGAGTTTTCTGTTAAGCCATGTCACTAACTAATGACAGATCATTGAGACCTTTTTTAGCTAAGTGACTAGATAAGGAGGCAGCAGATAGTCTTCTAACCCTGATTTGTATCCACAGTGTGGGTACACACAGCAGCCTACAAATCTGACAATTCTTAGCAGTGACTTGAGGCTGCTTCCCTGTCTCACACCCTTGGCCCTTAGAACTCTTCTCCTCTAAAGAGCCACTTCCTTTCCTGTGGGAGACCAGGACACCAGCCCTCCCTACCAGGCTCTCACCCCAGCACCTCAGGCTGAACAGCAGAGCTGTTCCCATCCATAGCACTTTCCCCACCAGCAGTCAATCCTCCTTGCTCCTCACCCCTCCTTTCCATACTGCTCTCACTTTTTGACTTTCAAGCTTTTTGTCTCCAACAGTCCCCCAGAATGACCAGCCAGTTCCAATCTGCTGCTCCCATTTCTCCTTGTTTTATGACTGCTCTTGCATAATCAGATGTTATGTTCATTAGCCTGTAGCTGGTGGAGGTAACCAGACCTCCTCCTTTGTCCTTTTGGCTTCCCCTCTGCAGGTGCTTGTATCCCAGCTGAGGAATCACCTAAGAAAGTGGCCAGCATCCAGGACAAACTCTTAAATAGATTACGTGGATTATTTTGGTGGGGGCAGGGAAGGGGGAACCCCCCTCCCCCCCCAAAAAAAAATTATGGAAAAAGTACACCAGCAGCCTGTAGGAGCAAAAGATAGACATTTGCTTTCTGAACTCATTTGCTGTTGGGTAAATTATGAAATAAAATGAAATAAAATTATATTTCCAATTTCTGCCTCCAAGGGAGCAGGAGGGAATCAGAGAGGGAAGCAGAGCTCTGGAGAATCAGCAGATATAGCTGCAGCTCTCAGTTCTGCTGGAGAAATCCTCTGTCAGAAGCAGTGTCTCTGGCAGGCTGCGGGCTCAGCATTACGTACCCTCGGTTTGGTGGATTCACTCTGCTCAAAACCACTCTGCCGTTTTCAGGTGAAAGTTGATGTAGTTGGAGGTTTATAATCAACCATGTTCTGCTTTATCCTTTCTACTTACATTCTTTTTATCATACACATCACCAAGAGACACAGAAAAACCAGAAGGAACGGTGCTAAGAACGGGAAATACAGACTTTTAATCTTGTAAATAGGTGCTAAGCCTGGCTGGGGACTGCAGCGTTCCCGGCCCAGATAAGCATCGCTCCCTCGTGTGGTTAAAACTCACTATTGCTAATTTAGAGGCACTGCAGATCTTCGCATGAAAATTCAGAGAAGAAAGGATTATTTGCCGGGATTTGCATCTCAATGCACAGTCACATACGCGTTCATGCATGCAAAAGCATGAGTACAATAACACACCTTGCACAGAGTTCGCTCTGAACAGACAATTTTGCCTTATATCTGTGTTGAAAGGCTAAAAAAATCATCTCCCTCAAAAGGCTGATAAAAACAGCAAAGAAAACTGGGATCTGATATGGAGAAATCTACAGCTCCTCACAAAAGAGGCTGTAAGGAAAACACTTTTTCAAGCAAGTTTTCATATGCAAACACTGATTGAATTGTTGCCCTCTAGATAACCAATAGTTAAACCCACAGAGTAGCTTGAAAATTGAAGATGTGAAACTACTGGATCCCTACACAGGATTAACACACACCCTTGGATATCTTCTCAGACTGTGCAGAATCCTGTATAAGACTTTCTGTGAGCATTCAGAGAGTCCACAGACCTCATCAATTTACCTGTTAATTCAGACCTGAATGGCATTTATGAGTTCAACACACAGTGTAATGACAGGGTTCCTTATTGCATGTAAGTAGACAAGAGATGTGTTATTAATGCTGTTCAACAGAGCTGTACCAAGGCACCCTAATGCCTCAGAGCCCCCTCCTTTGCCCTGGTTTCCAGCTTCATAGCACAACAGAGGATGCCTCTCATTTTAGCCCAATGCAGTGGACCCTTCTTACACAGTTTAGCACAATAAGCTTGCATAAACAGATCCTTATAGAAGCTTGCATAAACAGGTCCTTACAGAAAAAAACCCCATAAAGTCCAGTACTACTTCCAGCCAAGCTGCAATTTAATCAAGAGAACAATGAATAATTTTCTGTGCTTTCATTGCTAACAAATCACAATTTGTTTAAAAAGCCAACTATATTAGCAGGTTTATATAAAATATCATTTTGCAATAAATTCCTCCCCAAAAATGCTGGAGAGTGAAAATGGGAATAAGAGATTGATAGTGTTGAAATTTGTGTTCTCTTAACTCAATAGCAAGGTATTTGAATAAGAAAGCATTGTACAGTATGAGCAAATATGCTTACTTAGGAGTAACAGCCAACTCAGGTATTTCCAGCTGATATCAGGAAACGTTCAAATTTATCTAAAATACACAGCTACTGTTATGTGTTGCAAAGAATGGCTGGAGATCAAGAATTTAAATACCTTGAACACAGGACATACAATGTCATTTAATCCCAGTAAATAGAAAAGGAAATGTGCTCTCTGAGAATTTTCCACCCCACCTTCTCATTCAAAATATTTGTTGCATTCAAGGTGCAAATGTCCTTGAAAGACAGAAATAAAGAGAGCATAAAGGTGATATTTTAGGAACAAACTGAATCTACATATGTCCGTGCTTTCCAGGAACTTGCAGCTGCTATTTCTCCCTCCGTAGTGACTGTGGCTGGTCTCTGCCTTAGAAGAAAACTAGACCCATCCCTGCAGGAGTTTCCCTTCAAGCAGCCTCCCCACCCTCCCCCATCCTTAAGGAACCATAATTCAAGCTTAAATACTTTGGAATGAAATTCATTTTCCTACAGCATAGGAAGACTGATGCACAAACATTAGAGCAATCTAATTTTAGATCATTCAGACAATACGCTGGATCCTTACGCGCATTTATTTAAGGCTATTTATAGTGCTCCAGACGCTGCTGGAAGTATAGTCATCCATTGTGCAGCTATTCTGCAGTGCTCCAGTTTGGGAGGGAGGAAGGGAGGGAGGGGTGGAGGATGCAATCAAGAGTCTGATTGTTCTGGGGAACACAGGTATAGAGGTGTTGGATGAAATGTTCATTTGCAGGCTGAACGGAGATCAAAAGTTCTGGCCGCTTAGCAGCACTGCTGCTGCCAAGAGCTGTAGGGGCACTGGAGAACTTGGAAGTCCCAAACTGCACCAAATTACAGGCCCAGAGACAAGTGCTGCTCATAGCTGCAGGCATAGAAAAGGGACTGCGTGCCAGAGCAGGGGGAAAAAACCTCAAAAAAGTTTTAAGCCCTCTGGGGACATTTTTGGAGTAGAATAAATGGCTATACTGTACCTCAGAGCCTGAGTGTTGGAGTCAGCATCTCCCTCAAAGGCATGTGACTTCCAGAACAAAGTTCTTTTTGCTGTAGGCACTTGCAAGTTCATCTGAACACTGGCACTCCACAGCCTCTAGGTCTTGGGTATTAGAAGACTTCTCAAATCCCAACCTTCCTCAGTTCTTCTTTTTAGTTCATCTTTTAAAAAAAGAACAGAATCAAGAAAACCAGTGTATCTTCTAGGTTCAGATGAATTTTAGCAACACATTAAGACAACACTTCCAATGCACACATCCAGTGGTTGAACTGTAATTCATGCTCCATGGTGTCACAAAAGCCTTTGGACCATCAGCTCCTTGCATTAGAACATCCTTCTTCTCCAGTTTGCCCTGTGTGATACACAGATAATCTTTTATCACATCTAGATGCAAGTCCTAGGGCCTCTAGCTATTCTAGAGCAGATGTGCTATTTTAACTCACAGTGCCATTCAGATATCCAGGTCAAAGGAGTCCCCCTTGAAAATATGGACAACCCAAAACACTACAGCACAACATCTTGTTTTCATCATGGTGTGTCTTGTGTAGCAAAATCTGCTTTTGAAATAATTGGTGATTTTTGACAACCTTCCCCATGGATCTGGTGATACAGAATCCAAGGTCTTACTGTTTTCCTATAGAGCAGCCACTGCAAGGCACAGCAGATAAAGCACATTTGTAGGTCACAGATCCTTAAGTCAGTGTCCTAGTATCTATGTGAGCTAAATATGAGCCACTATTTAAAAAGAAGCAGGTTGTAAGTTTAAAATCACCATTCCAAGGCTCATAAAAAGACTGAGATCTTTGCTCTCAGATCTAAATCTACTCTTGGAAGTATTAGCCAGCTGCTCTTGGTATGATCAAACTGTACTGCTTGGGACTCCAAAAGATAGTTCCTCACTCGAGGAAAACAACTTTGCAGTTTATGAAATTGCCATGGACAACAAGTGACTAGTAAAATGGGAAAAGGACAAAACAGACCAGTATAATAAGGTAGCTCTGTCTTGAAGATTTTTGTTTCTAAAAATTATGTTTTGTAGATTAGTTATGACCCTTTAAGAACTAGCTGACCTCCAAAGAAATCCAGGCTACTCCCACCAATGAAGGTGGGCCAGCAGTGCTCTCTCCAAAAGGGGTTAATTGGTTATGCTGTCTTTTTCCAAGACCTCATGTTGAAACATCCAGTGCTTGCTACTGAAATATTGCAGAACTAAGGTATTAAAGCCAGCTTCACTTGCAAATAAATGGTACTGTCAAAGAGAATTTTCCCAAATCATATGAGAAATATTTTGATAGAATCAACCAGAGCAATAACAGCACGTGGTCTTCTGGGTTTGTATTTGCTCTACACTACAAGCAAAACCAACAGGCCACCAGAGTGAGCATGGCTGAGGAAGACCAGGCTGCATTCAAAATAAAGTCTTTCACTTCTGTGTTGGCAAGTCACTGTTTATTTTCCTTGTGAGGAACTATTGTTTCCCTAATCAATTGATATCTCAGCCTTCTAGGAATATGGTCATGCAGCACAACTGACACGTAAACACCTGCAGCAAAGTTGGATGCCATCCAGAGGGACCTGGACAAGTTGGAGACGTGGGCCCACAGGAGTCTAACAAGAGGTTTAACAAGACCAAATGCAAAGTGCAGCACATGGGTGGGGGCAACAGCTGATCTCAATACAGATCAAGAGCAGTCCTGCTGAGGAGGACTCGTAGGTGCTGGTGGATGAGAGGCTGGACATGACCCACCAATGTGCACTTGAAGCCCAGAAAGCCAAAAATGTCCTGGGCTGCATCCAAAGCAGTGCGGCCAGCAGGTTGAGAGAGGGGATCCTGCCTCTCTACTCTGCTCTGGTGCAACCCCACCTGCAGTGCCACATCCAGCTCTGGGGGCCTCAGCACAGACAGGATATCAGCCTGTTCCAGTGAGTCCAGAGGAGGCCACCAAGATGATTACAGGGAATCTCTAAAGGAGAAAGGCTGAGAGAACTGGGCTTGTTCAGCCTGGAAAACAGACTGCTTAGGGGTGACCTAACTGGGGCCTTCCAGTACCTGAAAGGAGCCTATAAGAAAGCTGGAGAGGGATTTTTAACAAGAACATGTAGAGATGGATTCAAACTGAAAGACAGTAGGTTAAGATTAGATATTAGAAAGGAATTCTTTACTGTGAGGCACCAGGACAAGCTGCCCAGAGAAGCTGTGAATGCCCCATCTCCAGAGGTGTTTGAAAGTAGGCTAGCTGGGGCTCTAGGCTAGATGGGGCTCCGAGCAGCCTGGTCTAGTAGAAGGTGTCTCTGGCCATGGTATGGGGGCTGGATCTTTAAGGTCCCTTCCAGCCCAAACCATACTATGATGTGAAATATGTATCAGAAAAAGGTGGTTAAAGACAGAAAAAAATTAAATCTAGAAGTGTACGAACAGTTAGGATATACTTCCCAATAAACTTAACATATAAGGTCAAAAATTAAGCATTTAGGTGAACTAGAGAAGGTACATAAAAACACAGATAATCACATGTCCAGAACAATTTCTGCACAAGAAAATACTAAACAGAGAGGGAACCCTTAGTCTTGAAAAAGAGAGCTCTATAAAATCAACCATAATATGAGAGTGATGAAGAGGGAATGATTATTCACTATTTGAGACTCACACAAGGAAATCATCAGGTTTAAAGCACAAGCCGCAGGAAATATTTTTTCCAAACAAGGCATAGTTAAATTGTGTAACTTATTGAGTATTGCGGATGCCAAGTATTTAAATGGGTTCAAGAGGGATTACACAAATGCATGTAGAATACTTCCATTGGTGACTATAAAAAATTAAAAGGAAAAAAAACCCCTACAGTTTTGATGTACCAGATGCTTCAGAAGCCTGTGAAGTGATAACTGCCAGAAACTGGGGGGATGAAACATGAGGACATTTCTCACAGTTTTGCATCCCTTCCCTAAAGGGCCATGAGTGCCAGACACTGGAGCACGTGGTCTTCTGGGTTTGTCCAGGATAGCAGCTCTTTGCAGAGAAGCCTTACAGCTGTGGAGACAAGGAGTCTGCCAGGCTTCCCTGTAAGAGGAACCTCCAGGGTTAATCCAGAGTTTCTCTGGCCTTCACTGCAGCTCATTCTCATGACTTCACTGGCTTGTGGGGCATAGAAGGGGAAGAGGGAAGAGTGAGAGAGCAGGAGGAGAGTGTCAAGAGAACTATGGCACCATTTGTGTTGCCTCTAGAAACTATACCATTTCCTCTACCTTCTAAAAAAATTTCCTCCAGAAAGCTTCTGAGAGTTTTCTTGACAACACAGACAGTTTACAATGTCTGAATGTTTTTTTATGGCATGCAATGAGCAAAATTTAAATACCAGTGCCAAGAATTAGAATGATTTACATCATTCTCTCCCGGGTGGGGCATACTCTATTCTCTGCTCAGAGGCTCCTAATGTTCCCCATGTTGCTAAGCTGTGTTTGTCACTGTAAATTAGAAGGCTTCCATTTAAAAATCTCTGAAGCTTTTGAAGCAGAGCAGGCTTGGTGGTGGGGAACAGGGGGTATGTATTCAAGTTCCTGAGGGAATCAACTACTTCCAGCAGAGTCTCAGCTCCTGGTTCCTCCTGCATTCCTGCAGATCTCGGTGCAGCCATTCATCTCCAAAGTGATAGCCAGAGCAAGAGGAGAATTTGATATTGTACCTTCTCAGTGTGAGCATTGCAAGTCTTTGGACCTGTTTTCACCTGCATTTCCAGAGCCATACAAACTGAGGTTTCACACACTGTGTGGCTCTGCCAAGCCAGGGATGGGGCCAGTCAGATGCTCAACCCATCACCATCAGTTTAATGAATTACAAAACAAATCACATTCATAGTTCATAACGTGATTCAGATAGTTTGCCATTTATTAACAGGGCTACCCAAATCCAGATGTTCAGAAAAATTTTGCCCAGACTCCACCAAAGTCCCAGGAAATTCCTGAATGAGAGCCACAGTTCTTATTATTTTTCCAGGGATAGTTTCCCTGTGCTGCTTTCCAGCAGCAAAAGCAATCCTATCAGGACCCAGAACAGCTAAGAACAGCTAGAACCAATCCATGATTTTTTTTTTTTCTGGGCAGAGTAAAGTAAAATTACCCCAAAGACAACTATAAAAATTAGTGGACTACACTGTTTTTCAGTGTCATACCAAAACACTTTTTTCTAAATATAACAGGGAATGTGTTAAAGAACAAAAAGCTTCCTTATTACTGTAAAAAAAATTCTGTAGGCTACAACTTTTAACTTGTATTTTCTGAGAAGTTGTTTTAACTATTGCAGGCTAAGTTTTCATACAGCTCCTGTAGCATCTAAAGGCAGATGTCCAAAAGCAAAGCTCCCACTGAACAAGCATCTCCCATTGGCAGATAAAAGCTGAAATTTCAGTGCAGGAAACAATTTCATAAGCCTTTCTATCAAATAACTTCATTTTGAAAGCACTAAAAATTGATGGAAATAGAGAGAGCAGGTTTTCTGTATTTTCTCCCACCCCAAGTATTCAGCAAAGAAAGCGGCATCTGCCACAGCATTGTGTACTTGCCTACAAAACTGATCTCAGACAGTAGATGCAATCTGAGACTTACTTTGCACTCTCAAGGCTGCTTTTCATCTAAGGTGTTGCTCTTTTGGGCTAAGATGAAAGCTTTAATACTGAATGTCTACATTCTGTTCTCAACCAGAAGTGAGGAAGTAGATTCTAGCCAAATTAGGACACCTTCCAAGCCCTGCACAATATAACCCAGGTTTTATTACTATGTCAAAACTACAAGGAGATTCGTTTAATTCAATGCTCTGTTATTTAATTCAATGCTCTGTTTTCTGAGTTACAGCACAAATGCTTCTTAAAAGACAAGTAATTTTCGCTGAAAGTGCAGCAAAAAAGTGGCCTTTGGAGATGTTCTTGCTGGCTACCAGTCACCCCCAGTCACACGCAGCTGTCGCAGACTTTGGTGGCCTCTAGTGGCTGCTTTGTCCGCATCCCAAACTCGTCGCATGATTTGACTCCTAAGATTCCATCTGCTCCACCTCCCATCCGTATTTGCTGGATCACTCCAAACCTGGCATCAAAGCCAGACGATGATATCGAGAGGTGCAACAGGGGAAAGACAGAGTAGCAGTTGTTACAATCATAGATGCCATGTACCCGTCAAGACCTGTCCTCAACACTTACAGTAGGTTTCCTGACAGGTATAAACAGTGGCAAGTAGCTCTGGTTCTTTTAATTATGTGTTTTCCATTGATTTTTCTGACACAATTTCTTTTTAAGCCACAGTTTAAGCTATGATGTCTAACAACAAAGTCAAGAACAAGACGTGTCTTCATGAAAGACTAATGTTCACTTAACAGTCTTTCAATTAGTTTGAGGATTAAAAAGTTACAATTTCAGGCTTTTAAGAATGAAATATTTAGGTGGTTCAACAGTTCTTCAAAAGCAACAATCTGATGTATCTTGAACTAAAGTGAATACAGAGCTCATGGGATCTGCAGACATCCCCTCTACAATGTACCAAATCAAACTGAATGACAAGGAACATTCATGGTAAAAGTTTTTTAAAAGCAGTCAAACTTTCCCTAAGTTGGGTACAGTTCTCAGATCCCACCACATTGCCAAATCACCAACAGAGCAGTGTGGAGGCTCCAGTTCAGATTGGATGAAATTTTGCTCTTCTGCATCAGGGAAGCTGAAGTCTACAAAGGTTTTAAAAGTTGTTCAGCTGAAAGGAGTGGACACACCAGAACAGCAAGTTCCCAGGCAGCACCAGACACTGCCTAGCACAGCTCCCGGTGTTCTCCAAGTTCATGGTTACTCTCTCAAGCTGGAAAGTTCTACTCAAAGGACACAAAATGCTGCACAAACATTACAGCAAACAAGCCACTCCTTCCCAAGAGGGAGGGCCAATGCAGTTTCTCAAGCTGAAAAAAGGTTGGAAAATCAGTCCTGAACTCGTGTTAATTTTGTGCAAGTCCCAACTCCAGCCCAAGTTACAAGCCATTCCTCTTTAGCCTAAGCAGATTTCCTGTCTCTGGTGCTCATTCGTTCAAGTGAATATCCCCAAACAAAACACCATATTTGCCTTTGGGCAGCATCTCCCTGATGCTGCTGCACTGTAAGCAAGGCCAGAAGCAATTGACACACTTCCATTTTTGTAACAGACTATTCAAGCACAGTTTTAATTCGATACTCTTTATTATGATATCCAGGAAAACAATAACAAGGTGATTGCTTATTACAGCTTCCAGGGACTGGGGCTCCAGACCTCCTTGTCCTGGGTACACGCACGCGCACGCACACACACGCACGAAAGACAACCCTTGCCACAAGAACTTACAATCTACATAAACAAAACAAAGATAATGATTAATCGAGAAACAAAGAGGAGGAATCACCTGCGTGAGAACATGAGTTAAGTTTTGGCTTGGTTTCCAGTCTGGAGTTCGAGAGTTGAAATTCCTACCCTGTTACAGTATTCTTATTACCATGGGCTGAATACTTATCTGTTGATTACAATGCAAGATACAGTCTTCAACATTTAAAAACAAATATAAGGAGACACAAAGCTCTAGACCATAATTTTTCATGTGGTATACACCAAAACTACAGTCTAGAGATTCAGAGATCTTAGGTGCCCAGTTTCCTAAATGAGAAAGGCAGTGAGAGTGAACTGCAATAAACAAAGCAAAACCATCCAGGAATATCAACTTCTGTTAAACCAGACTAACATATTATTTTTTCAATTCAGTATATCAAATTGCCCAATGCTCTTGTGTTTGGCATGAAGAAGTAACAATTGTGTCGTGCTGAACGATAATGCCTGACCTTTAATGTTAACCACAATAAATACAGACAAAGAATGAATACTGAAACACTATTGAATTATAAAGCTACACTTTAGCTGCTCTGATTTTGCAAAAAGTTTCAAACACAAAAAGAAGAAAAAGGAGTTGTCATTTCTGGCACTCACATCATAGACTTGCCATCCTTGAGCTGGATAAAACTAAAGTATCTGCAGAAACCTAAAATAAAAGTGACAGGACACATAGAAAGAGATCAAGAGCAAGTGCATTGGATTCAAAACTAGGCTGTACTTTATTTTTTTTTAATCCAGAAATAAAAGTTGTTGCTTTTTGAATTGGCAACATCAAAAGAGCTTCTCTAAAAGGCAGAAAGCAGTCAGCCTACTGCTGCTGCAGCCCAGCACTCCTCACACATTGCTCACCAAAGGGATTGGACAGGGGCAGATGCCAACAGCAGTCCCATTTCACTCACAACAGCACTTGCTATGTGGATGTAAGCTATATCCAAGTTGTATTGCAATTTATTCTTCCTAAAGGAGTTTCAGTTTCCATTAAGGAGGCTCTGATGACACTCAACATATTGATGTGCATGTTTCTTTTGCACGTCTGATCCAGAAACACTCCAGCACTGATCCTATTTTAGCTCTGAAGAGCAAAATTCCTTGTTGTGTACAGATTTAGGATTATCAGATCCAAAACTGAGTAGTTCAGGGAGCAGTGTGAAGAGGGGGCACTCACCAGACATCCACCACAACAACTTACAGTATATAAAACAACCCCACCAATAAACCTACAAGCATGGGCTAATCCAGTGCTCTAAAGATAATCCACAGCTCGCAATGTAAGAAATTCAAATATGATGAACAGATGATAACTGACGTCAGTCCTTTGAAGTCTTTTTCTTTTTAAAGGATTTTCTAAATATTCCCCAAGCTTTCATTTTGTAGGACATTCTTATACCCTGCACCAGAAATAACCTAAATATTTGCATAACAAGATTCAGGCATTAAACCACAGCCCCCCCTCCAGATGCCATCTCTGTATGCAGGCTCCCACTGGCCTGTAAATGTTACAAACATCAGCACTGCCTCTACTTTGTGTTCAAGTCCCTTCAATACTGACATTTTCCAGACAGAACAATTAGGACAGCGATGATCACCACTGCACAGGGAGCCTATTGAAACTGCCAATCTCCAACATTTACAACACAGGCCCAAAGGGCTGAGTCACAAATGGAACCAAACCCAAGTATGACCTAGGAATCAGCTGGTGAACTTCCTGAAAACAGGAAAACAAACTAAGAGAAACCAAACAATCCTCCCCTCCATGTACCAAGGCTCACATACAGTGCAATTCTTGAGAAGCTCTCTGGAATACCTCCTCCAGTACATAAAGGGTTGATGCAGGAACAAAAAAATCTCACACCAAAAAAGGAAAAAAAACCCCATAATTTCCTGGCTGTTAAGGAAAGTAATGTTGTTTGTTTCATCCAGGACAACCTACAATTTCAAAATCCCTATTTCTCCTCTGCCAGTATCCTCTTGCACTGCTTGGAAACCCTGATGACAGATAAAAGGTATCTCAGTACAGTAAACCACAATGAGCATCTCCCCTTCCCCCACAAGATATGAAAAAAATCCATTAATACTTAATGGATTTGGCAAGTAGGAACTACCAGAGAGGCCAGGTCCCTTCTGGTACTGGTGACTGAAACCCTTTAAAGATCTCCCACAGTGTAATCTAGTGTTATTTTTAAGCAACACGCTGTTGGAAGGGACAGATGCTTTAGAACCTGATTGATCTTTACCCTGCAACTCTTCTTCTTGCTTATACATAATTACTTGTAAAGCTCTGGGGTTACTATCAGGCAACTAACCCAATGGGAAAAACCCAAACATGCTTGTTTTCAGGTGCACCAGCCCCCTGGTCCAACTCACCAAGGAACCAGAAAGGCTCGTGCTAGCTAAGGCAAGGGACAGAACAATAATTCTGGCAGCAGCCTACATTACTTTCAGGCTAGCATGGTTATGGAAATCCTCCCTTCCCTTTCATATCAAGTTTTGCCCCAACAAAATCAACTCAGGTGCAGTCAGTCAGAAATCTGCAAAGAACAAAGGACTGCAGATGTGTATTGACCCTTTTTACAGAAGTCCAATTACCTATACCCAAGGACCACACTGCTTTTATGATTCTGGGTACTATAACTCCATAAACACAACTAAAATTTTCAAAGAAAAAGAGTATTTAGAAAAAATACCAAATGCTTACAAATACCTGCTGATTTTCCAAATGCATCATCCCAACATACATAATTTACCTTCAGCATAACCTAAACTTAGAAGAAATAGCCTATGCATTTTCTCTGCTCAGCAAATTCATTCACTATTCCTAAGTTTGGGCATGGGATCACCAGAAAAACAGTATTTCCAAAGAGTATTTTCACATTAATGAATGATTCACACAGGAGAAATCAGTCTTTGCAACCAGTCAAGGAGAAAGTGCCCAGATGAAAAGTAAAACTCTGAAAATTATTTTCAGCTGCTCTGCATTCCTTGTTTGTACTTTGAAATTAAATATTACCACTTTAAAAGTAAAATGATGGTTTTGAAAGAATATTCTGGCACATAAAACAAACACACAATTTGGGGCTCAAAAAAAGGCTTGAAATCATCTGTTGTTAAATCTTGAAAAGTTTTGACAAAATGGGGCAAAGAGAAGGAGGTTTAAGAAAAAAAAAAAACCAAACCAAACAAACGCTATCCACTGTCTGTGTAATTATTCAACTCAAATCCATTTAAATGGACAAAGCTTTCTCTTTGTGGGACCTGGTAATTGATGAGGATAAATTAACTACTGCCTATTTTATTTGGTGTAGGATATAATAATGAACTCCTCAGTCATTTCCATTTCTAATTTTCTTGATGCCATAATTAAGAAAACATGATTAGACAACTAATATTCTTCCATCTTACTGAAACTCTGATTACAGCAAAGAGCCAAAACTGCAATAACATTTGAAAATCAATTTTAAGCAATTTTAAGCCAAACAATACTCTAATGCTAAAACAAATAATATCAAATTAGAAGTCTCAATATCTTCTAAGTTTGAGTGTTTCTATCCCAAGGCAGATAATTAAACATTACTGGTCTTGCCTTGTCAAACATGATAAATATGTATTTTTAGTTATGACAGAAGAGACAGAAAATACTGGCTTTCCAATACTCTAACCAATTTCTAGAACACCTGTTGTTACGTTCTATTACTTGGCAGATACCAACAACTCCTATAAGGCAATGATGAATATTAAGCCATTGTGGAAACAGAAAGTGCTTTTGTAAATGTCCAAAGGACAAGAATGTCCGTCCATAAGGCCAAAAGGAGACAAAAAGCAACGTCAGTATTAACAGTCAAGAATACTTCTGAAGTTTTTGGAAATTAACCTGAAGTTTACATTTCAAGACTACTGTGTCAAAGAATGAGGTTAACAAGAAATAGTTTGCCTTAGGGAAACAACTATTACAACCCTCAGACTCCTATAAGTCTTGAAGATCTCAAGAAGTACCTTAAATGACTGCTTCGTAATTTGTTCCTCCACCCTTTATGATTCTTTCAGCCCCAGTGCAACCAGGTATCACAAGCAAACTGATTTAGAGTCCAAGCATCAGACTAGACACTTAAAATTTACCCCCTTTGGCTTAAGGTACAATTTGAGAGCAAGGCACACAGAATCTTTGAAGGTTCTTCTGGGAACATCAGACACAAAACATGATTTTGAACAACAAGCATATAATGTACACGAGTCTCAAAATTTCCGAGTTCCAGTTTTCCAGTTTTGTGGTCAGGTTGGATAGATTCACAGTTCTACATGGGATGTCCCAGCACATGGGATCCCTACTTCTGCTGAAGCAGACTGGGCATACTGGAGGGCACCCTGCCCCAGAGCTCTCAAGCTAAGCAAGTACACATCTGCCAAGTCCACCTCAGGAGCTGTGAACCAAATACTTGGGAATTGTGTCTGTAATCAGCTGAAACATGCAATAAATTGAACTGTAATAACTCTAAACAGCACTAAAGAACTGAAGAATGGATAGTTGCTTGTAGTGAGGATTTTGTACTAGAATATTTATTCTGAATAGTAAGCAATTGAACTGTAGAAAATACAGAATGCAGATTTATAATTTTGTTGGGTATAGACTCCATTATAATAACAGTTTTTAATTAAAATTACTTTATTTATCATCTTGATTGCTCATAATTACTCCTTAATCAATAAGCAGCTCAATACTTGGGTTAACTTGATAACTAATTTAGCAACTTCTTCTTAGGACTGCAATAACTGTCTCACTCATTCCCAAGTGAAACAGGCTGAATTGCACCCATTACAAAAGTGTACAGAGGAAAGATAATCTGCATAATAAACTGGAAAACTAACTGGACAAGGTTTCACATTGAATACAATTATGAAAGATAATGGAAAAATTCTTAAATTTAATTTTTCCAGTTGCAGCAGAGGTCACAATAAATCAGTTTTAAGAAGCTGTAGCTTTTAAATATTTTTTCATAAAAATATATATAGGAGAAATCAAACTATTTCCTAACAGAGGTGAAACAAAGCAAAGCAGTTAGAATAAAGGAATGTTTCTCATCACTTGATCCATTTATCTAATTCCCTCTTCATGGAGCATTGATTGCCTCCCAAAACAAACACAGCACATTGTAATAACCTCCACCCGTAAAATCAGACAGACAAGTTTTCAAAGAAGGCCCAATGCACACCAATTCTCCAAGATACATACACCTCAAAAGCACAGACAGAAGTGGACAGTGCTACTCAAATTACTCTCTCTATGACCATACACACTCCCTTCTAGTTTTCAGGTGCTAAAAGCTATATCTCAAAAAGGTGTTGTGCTCCTTGTAAGAGATTTCTAACCAACAAACAATAAGACTCTGCAACGTTTCCAATTAGTTCAGTTTTGTTTTAATGATATGGGGCAATTCTTAGAGCAGACATTGTGCAGCTATAGTAACTACCAAATAAAGAGGTCTATTGGTGTGGTCTTGGAATCCCAAATTGAAATGTAAATTTGAGTCAAGGTAATTAGCTGAAAACCCAGAGTATCTGAATATGCATACAATGTTTTTACTTCAATTTTGCAATACTTTTTGAGGAACTTGGAAAAAGTGAAGTT
This sequence comes from Zonotrichia albicollis, assembly GCF_047830755.1. Taxonomy (NCBI): domain Eukaryota; kingdom Metazoa; phylum Chordata; class Aves; order Passeriformes; family Passerellidae; genus Zonotrichia; species Zonotrichia albicollis. The sequence continues at coordinate 121,798,493 of NC_133819.1, forward strand.
GGTAGAACAGTATCACCAAGATTACAAAAACTGGAAGGAAATAATACACTGCAACAGTGATCCTCATTAAGTAAGTTATTTCATCACAGTAAATATTTAAAAAAGCGTCAATGTGTTTTAAAAAGTGTTGAATCCTCCCCCCAAGTATCTGAAGAGAGATAAACTTTTTCCTTAGTCAAAATGGTTTTTTAAAAAAAGTTTCTCAAAACAACAGCAATAATCAAAAACCATGAATTGTATTTTCTTTAATCCATAATATTTCTAGTGCTGAAGGGCCATCCATGTAAAAAGCAGATTCTTTGGGGACATTAGTCAATTAACTTAATAAAACCCAGTTTTACGAGGATTTATCCTTCCTGCTGCGAGGCGAGTCTGCTCCGTTTGAGGTCACTGTTCCATTTATTCCATTTTCTAGAAAAAAAGAAGAAATCACTCTTTAAGTACAGTGAGACACTTTGTATTTTATTACATTTTTGTAGGTCCTACACAAACAGCCTTTAACTTCTTTTCTGATGTACCCTCTTTGTTAAACTTCTTAATTATCATTCAGTGTGCACCAGCATAATGAAGTTTTTACAAAAGTGCAATATTTAAAGTTTACTATAATAAATTCCAGAACCCTAATGTGACCAGACACTGAAATGTGTCCATTATATACATCTAGACTGAAAACCAACACCAGTTATGATATTTTAGAAGACATTCTGTGAAAAACTACAACTTGAGATGAGATGGTTCTGTGAAATTTTGAAGACAGACTATATACAGAGTTCTCTGCTACAGGTCTTAGCTATTTACCTCACCTATGTCATAATTCTTGTTAAAATTACACTCCTTTGCTCACTTTACAAGCACTTGAAACACAGAGGAAATCCTTTATACACAGATATACCCACAATTTTTAAAGCATATATTTTAACATGTATAACTCATTTACATTATGGTGAAGATATTTACATAGATAAGGCAGAAGTAAAACACTGGTTCAGATTTGCAATGAGTATGTGTAGGTGGAAAGAGCTCAAGATCAGACACCTAGCTAAGAACACAAAGGTACTTCAGATGATAGCTTGTCCTTACATTTAGGTGTTTATTATTTCTTATTTATGTTATAGTCTCATAGGTAGCGAGTTTTTAGTTTTTTACTAATAAGGTAGAAAATGGTTAACAATTTCTTGTTAAAAGGTTTTTTAAGGTTAAACTATTTCATTAAGAAATGACACAAATTATTTTCATTTTTAATCTAATAACTAATTACCTGACGCCTGCAATGTGGACTTTTTTGACTAATTACAAAATACTAGTAATACAAAAAACTTAAGAAGAAGGAAGAAGAAGGTTAAGAAGAAGGACTAGTTTTTGCTTTGAAGCTTCTATCTTGTACTATATCTATTATTATACTTTAAAACTTCAAATTCTAAGTTTTTCACCTTGTGATATTACACACTTCTAATTAACTACACACTTGCAATCCTAGTGTTATCAATTAATTTTGGAAGCCTTCTCCATGGCTTCAGGTCAAAGGTATTGCTCTCCTGGGAGTTAGAGTGTGTCAGCACAGAAATCCTCAGCATCCACAACTCCAACACCCCCTTTACTCAGTTTCACCTCAACCAAGGAAACAGATGTTGCCTGACAGTAACTATATTTATAAAACAGATCTAAAGAGCACAGTGCATAGCCAGCTACAATGCATGCAGCCTAACTTCTCTGCTCTGGCTCAAATCATTCCGACTTCAAGCAACAGCTGCTGGTTTTTTTTGGGTGCTTTTAAACAATTATTACATAGACATATTTATATATTTTTATAAAGGACTGGTTAAACTTATTTTTCCACACGCAGATGTGCTGAAGGTCACTAGAGTGTGGACAGTCTACAAAAACAGCTGTTGGCCTTCCTCTTTCTCCCACAACACCCAAATGCTCCCATTTGTGCAAACAAGCAACAAAAAAACCCAACAATGACAACCACACATGAGCAGGAGACCAGACCCAAAGAGTCAAAGTCTGTTTGAGCACATATTGGCTGTAAGTGACACCACCATTTTAAGCCTACATAAGGTGGTCTTCGGATATTTCTGAAAATGTTTGAATTGTTTTTAAGTAAAGAAACTTGCAAACAATTAATTAGACCCAAGCCAGCTAACTGAAATAATATTTTCCTAAAGAGTTTAGGCAAAACAACAAAGAATATGAATCAGCACAGGTATATCCCACCTACAACACCAGCAGGATTTTTTACTGTCATTTCTTGCTTTTGGCATAGATGAAAAGTAACACATTTTATTGTGCCCTGGCTCTCAAAAAACCATTCAACCACACACAGACACACAAAAAAAAAGTGTTTTAAAGAGTTCAATTGCATATATTACTCCTTCAAAACGACTGCTTTGCTGCATCCTATACAAGTGTTCTGAACAGACAACATAACAGGAGTATTCAAAACAGAAGAATTTGAATGAACTGAGTTCTTTTATGTTCATTTAAAATAAGGAATACAATTATTCAGTGTTCAAGACAGGCATAGTTCAATTATTTTGTGAATTAACTGATTTTTTTCACTATTTGTTTACCACTTGCACATCTCCATTGAAGTAGGCTGAAACCCAGCAGATTCATTAAACTACATGAATTAAATAGATTAGGAGATTTTAAAAAGCCATTTCATTTCTGACTCCCTAATCAAGACATATATTTTAAAATTGACATAAAATACTTAAATTAAAAAAAGCCCTCCATATTCAGAAGGCCATGACCATGAAGCTCTGATTAAACAGGACACTTACACAAGAAACTACCTTCACTCAATTTAAAAAAAAATTCCAACTGAATTTTCAGTTGGAAAAAAACCCCAACATTACACAAAAGCCAAGTTGTGATAATTACAAATCATTCTAAATGGAATGCAGCAGTACTCTAAACCACATAATTTTAATAAAAATAGAAACTTGGGAGAAGTAAAAATATTACTGATCTCCCACCACAAATCTCAATTCTTAGTGCAAATGGTCTTGACACACACTACTTTCAATACATCAAAAACTGGAACAGGTTGGTAATACATGATTGGGAGCAAAGGATCATGCTGAAGAAAGCTTTTGAAACAACTTCTGCCATTTCAAAAGGTTGCAGAAGTTATTCAAGCTAGCAATTAAATACACAGGAGTTGAACTGTTGGTGCAAAAGATACATTGAAGTACAGCGGTTTAATTTTTTTTTAAAAGAGCGCATAATTTTTTTCTTGGAGGAAAGAGCGTTCTGTTCATCTCTCATACCATTTCCACAAAAAAAGCGTGACATAATGAAAAAGTCAAACCTGAACTCTTTAGTTCATTTCTAAATGCTTTGACACAGGTTTAGAGTAGTAAGGTGTTATTACCTTTCCCTAAAGAACTACTAATTTCTGTTTTTTGTAAAAATAGTCCAACACAAAACTTTTTACTGGGTGGATCATCAAATCCTCTCTTTGCTCTAAACCCTCAGAATTTTGGGGCAATGAAAAAGAAACTTGAAATCCACAGCAAGAAAATTTTACAAATTAATGTCTAAGAGAAGAGATCTAAAATTGCAACTGTTCCTTTTATATAAGAGAACAAAACACAAGCATGACACATTTTGTTCCAAGTAATGAAATGATAGAGAATAAAAAATATCATGCTGCATTAATGAAAAATACCCCAGTAATTCCTTTATTCGGGCAGTTAGAAAACCCAACAATATATAGTGGTTTTTCTTTAAAAAAAAAGAATTATTCTTCCCACAGTAATATTCCCCAGTACTGCTTCTCTAGCTGAGCCATCTCACTCACAAGTTAAACACAAAATGCTTCCTTAGCGACCTACAGTTGGTTTTGAGAAGTCAAGGGAACAGAAAAAATGAAACTACAAACCTCTTTCTTTTCTGGAGGTCTTTCCTTTAGCTGATACAAACTTCTTTTTCACTGACTGAGGCTGAGAAGAAGAATGCTCTCTCCATCTCCGAAGCTGGAAATTAATGAACTTCCACATCATAAATGCTTGGGTCATGCAGATGGAGGCCAGCACACTGATTCTAGAAACAAATAATAGGTAAAGTTTCATCAGTAAGTTTGCCTCATTATTCAAATAGAAAAGCAAGGTAGAACACCTCAGGATTTTGGGCAACTTCCACCCCCTCCTCCTGGTAACCTCCATTTTCTAGGCCAAGAGTTGAGTTCACTTGCATAGGGCGACACTGGGCTTAAACACAGATGATCAAAACTAGATATGGAGTGATGGTGAAATCTTTACCCATCAAAACTGGCAAGTACTATGTTTCTTTCCTTCTGTCTTTCTCAGAATTACTCTCAGGGTACCAGGCAGTAACAGCTGAAAATTGTTCAAGAGTGTCTTGCAGCTCAGAGTATCAATTTTGCAAGGTAATACTGACATTGTCAAAGTTTCAATAAATTCTTTTTCTGCATTTATAAGAAGGCCAGGCAGTTGGATCACACAGCACAACAGGGGCCATAAAAAAGGCAGAGAAAGAAGCAGCAATCTTCAAATGATACCAAAGCTGCCCTGGGCACAAATACTTTGACCTCTAAGATATACTGACAGCAATCATATTTAGAATTCAATTTACTAACTTTAAAACATTTGAAAGTAGTGTCTGTAATTGGATATTCCTATTAATTCTGCTGGTTTGTGTTTATGTTTTTTTTATTTGGTTGCTTGGGGTTTTTTCAACAGAGAAGAGTAACCAGTTACAGATTTCTCTCAGATATAGACTAAATTCAGTCAATTCATTTCACTGTGCCTTACAAGTTTCTTACATGAGCTATTCCTATTGATCCCACTGGTTGCATGAAAACACTCAATCATTCAGAATTACTGGCACTAGTACCATACCACTTACATTGTGTATTTAACATGGTTTACAGCACATGCTTAAGAACTGTTCCAGGTTTACTGTACCTAACAGCCAGGATATTAAAGTTTCCAGTACTGAAATTCAGCTGCTGATCTTCTGCTCTTGCCAGTCCAAAGCCAAAAGTGAGGACTGAGAGAATCAAGGTGAGAAGCCTTCCCAAAACAAAAAGAACTGCCCACAGTGAAAATCTAGAAATAAAAACACCACAAACACTAAATCAACTTTCCATTCAAAACACATGCACTAACAATCCAAATGCTTACCTTTCACCATGCAAATTTGTTTGAAATCCAAGAACTTACCTAAATACATGATTTTGCACCTATTTTAAATGCATCTTGTATTATGTTATGAAAACTGATTTCAACTCAATTGAAAGTGCTTTCCAGCACCATTAGAACAAAAGCACATTTTTAGTTCCTACAGAGCTGGCTATATTAGCAATCTATCCTGTTTCTTTCTCTACAAAACTTAAAAAAACCCCCCACATTAGTATACATTGAGAGATTTTATTTCATTTAATACTGCTACTACTATTTACTTAAATAGACTAAAGCAAGGTAGAAAGTATACTGATGGTTTAGAAATATAAGTACTAGCACTAGTCTGGACAACTGTGGTTGCTTAAGAAACACTGTTTGAACTCCCTTGTAATTTTAGTTTCTGGTCAGTTAAATGCAAAAGGCTCTCAGACAGACATTACAAGAACTTTAAAGATAAAGATAAAATTTTAAAGACTATTTACCCTTTCTGGTATTTTTCATCACTGAAGTAGAAAAGACGGGATATGTGGAAAAGAAATTCAACGAAGTAATGCAATACCAGAAGAACAAGTCCAAGGTGGGTCAGACTATCAAAACAAACAAAAGAAACATTCAGACCTTTTGTTAGATATTTAAGGCAAAGAAGGGAGTCAGCAAAAGTTTACAATTTACTTACTTCAAGAGATAGGCTCCAGCAATATGAAAGAGGTAAAGTCCAATGTAGACAATCTGGCGAAAGATATCTTCCTATTTGGAAGCAAAAAGTGACCATGTGTTATATACAATGTTACACAGTATTGTACTGTGTTATCTGTTATTACAAACTATTCCCTAGTCTTGGAAAATTGTTCTTGTATCATCTACCTCAGCATGGTCTGGTTTGGCACTGAAACACTCAGCCTGGATCATCTAATTCCACACATAACTTATTGCTCACTTACCAGTCATATTCAGTGTCCTACATATGCTACTGTGAGAAAAGGCATCAAACATGGAAAGATGCTTTTAAAAAGGATCCACTTTTATTTGTTATGACCACTGTGAATATATAGAAATGATTACATTTCTTATTTTGCATCTATTACTGTACCATCAGATTCTACAGTTCCACATGTTTGCTGCCCATCAAATTGTCAGATTGCTACAGAATAAAATAAGTCTATGAAATCAAAATGAGAGGTTTTCCAAGGGTTGACATAAATTTTAAAAATTCAAGGCCATCCAAAATTCTGGCACACTGTTTCTGGCAAATACAGGGAATATAGTTATTAACCAGTCATGCTAAAGCACATGGTCCCACTTTAAGTCAGGCTTTAGTCAGCCCTATTGAACTGAACACTTCATGGAGATGAAATAATAAAGACGAAAATACACAGCACATGGAAAGCAGATTGTGCCATCTGTGAACAGAAGGACCACTGAACCATGCCAGATCACAATAAAAATCTCTTTTGGAGTGGTAGCAGAGTACACTCAGTTGTGCTTAAAAAACTCATTTTTGGAAACATTCTCTAAACTTTAAGTAAGGATCTTTAGCTTGGATCTTTTAAGGATCCTTTTTACAAGGATCTTGTTAAAAGGGCCTAAAATTTTAATCTTACAAGAGCTATACTATGTTATTCAATACTCAGTATCACATTCAACAAACCCACAGAATCAAACAATTATGACAGCAGCAAACATCACACATAATACACAAAGAGCAGGTGGAGAAAGACCTACTATAAATTATCTGAAAGAAAATGAAAAATTGGTTATTTCAGATAAAGACACAGTAAGTACAAATGGTCAGTTTGTCCAAGCAGAACCAGGACCAGCCTACAACACTTTAACTTTAGAACTGAGATAAGATTTAAACACCCCATGCTGCCTGCTTAGACAAACTGTCAGAGACTGAAGGCCTTGTAGAAGAATGCACAAGGTACACATGACTATAGAGGAACCAGAGCTGTGAAGTTATTTTCTTTTTTTATGTCAGCAAGACAGATAACTAGACCTGAGTAAAAGCAGCCAGTTTGTTCAAAAGAAGGAATAAGGCAAGTAAACTGAGATAGCAGAGGTTAAGCTGTGGTTGAAGAAATATCAACTATGCTAAAACACAAATGAACTATCACTCTTTAAACCTAATGCAAAAGTCAGAGGGCACATTTTCAAGCAGTGACCAAGTAAAACACTGTTATTCAACATACAGCACTTAGGCCACTTGTGACAGCTTTCTTGAAGTTATTTTAAGAACGCTCTCCACACTTGGCTGTGAAGTCAAATTTGGAAGGTATCACTAGCATAATAAGACAACATCAGCTGCATCTGCAAAAAGAGTATTCATACTGCATATGAGCAGCCTAAAACCAGTGCATTTTGTTACTACTTTACTAAGCCTCTTCTCGGCTCCTGTAAAAAGACCTGTGGCTATGTAACACTTATGTTTCATTTTCTTGAATAAAGCAGAACTGGCAACAGAGATGCAGCCTGCTCACAGAGCAACAGCAGTCACAGAAAGGCTTGGGCTCAAAGACACCTTTGTAGATCACCTAGTCCAACCATGGGCAGGGACATCTGTCACTTGACCAGGTTGCTCAAAGCCCCTCCAGCCTGACCTTGAACACTTCAAATGAAAGCAAATTCACAACTTCTCTGCATTGTTGAGAAGTGTCACTGTTGGGCATTGTGTTCCAGATGGATTGTCTTACCATTTTCATCACAAAGAATTTCTTCAAATCTACTCTAAACCTACTGTTTCAAAATCATTATTCCCTGCCACTACAGTCCCCAGCAAAAATTTTTTTTATTGTGGCCTCTCACTGTTTGATAGGGGCTAATAAGAAAGATTTTTTTCTCCATCTTTCTTATAAGCCCCTATCAAACAGTGAGAGGCCACTATAAGTACTCTCTGGAGCCTTCTCTTCTCCAGGCTGAGCAACCCCAACTCTCTCAGCCTGCCTACATAGAATTGGCGCTCCAGCCCTCTGTTCATCTTCATGGCCCTCCTCTGATCACTCAAACTGATCCATACCTTTCTTGTGCTGGGGACCCCAGAGTTGGATGCAGCACTCCAGGGGCAAAATCCCTTCCCTCAACCAGCTGGCCACTGCTTGTTATGCAGTCCAGGTGACACGTTTTTTTTGGGGGTGCAAAGGTACATTGACAGCTCATGTCCCATTGTCATCCGCCCATTTAAATGCTATTTAAATCAAATCCCAGACTTTCATACTCCTTTATGTATAGAATTATTCACAGTTTATATTCTACACCTATATCATGATTCATGAAGCAGCTGTGACTTTAGCGAGCCTATTCAGACTATCAATCCTGAGAAACAAGGGGAAAAAAACCCCAAGAGTTGAAAAGAAAATATCACAATCACTTGAGGGAAAATTCTTTCAGTGGATGAGAAACACTAGAATTTTTATTTACACAACAGATATTTAGCAATTTTACTTCAATTAGAATTTAACTGTAAAGAAAAAAAAGCCACCTTGCTCTGGAGTTCCTCCCATTTACATTTTGAACTTACTTTTTTAGTTTTCTGAAAGTACAGTTCTGGAAAAGCATGAAACCAGTATGCCAACTGTAAGATGTAGAAAAACTTCATTTGAAACCTGTACAATACAGCGAGAATTGAAGAATATTATTTATTATGAATGAATATAAAACATTTCAGAAGATTCTAGTGAACTCATTTTATCACTGTCTCTTAAAAAAATAAAAAATGCAGACCCTTCATGCCAGCCAAGTCTAAACTTCTATCATTAATATCATTAAATCATTCAGACAAAGCTTGCAAAAATGGAATTAACTTTAAGTAACAGCCTACATAAAAAGAACTTAGTATGCTACAAGTTGTCAAAGAATAAAGCCCAAATACCCTCAACCAAAAACACATTGGTGACTAATATAGTTTTACAAATTACTTATCCTACACAGATTGTACATGACACACCCTAGGCTTAAAACAGTCCCCCCTCGCCCTCCCCCAGCAATCCTGGAAGGAAGAGGCCTTACGGAATCAGAGTGTGCGGGTAGTCCCTCCACAGAGAGGTTGGATCTGATATATAGTTCTCCTACAAAAAGAAAATAACAAAAAAACCCCAATAAACCCTCTAAGATGTTAGTTTCTAGTCAGAAATAGTGACTGGACGTACCTATATGCATTTATGTATATGCACAAGTGTACACACAAAAAATACTCATATACACATACACAAGTAAAAGCTGCAGATCCATAAATTTTCTTTTAAAAAAATCTCCAAGAAATCACAAATTAACAAAACCCAACCAACCCAGAAAACAAATCCCCAAAGCAAAAGACAGCTGCACTGGCTTAAGAAAATAAAAAGCAACCAAACAAATCAAGTGATTATTCAAGACAGAATATCCTTATGAGATGGAAAGTATTCCAGGATTACTATGGCCACAAGTCCTCTCTTGTAAACTGCTGACAAACTTTGAACTTAGAACTAAGACAAAGAGAGGTTTTCCAGGAGTTTTCATGTTATAATAAAGAAAATAACAAAAAAGGCACAGCCTTCCCTTTCTATGAGCTAAGCTCATACACATCCAGCCACTAGCAAAGGGTATGTCACCTAAAAGCACACAGTGACCTGAGGTTACAACAATCTGTCATATTCCCATTCTCTAGGCTCCAGAATGCTGTGTATGGATCCTAACATTTATTTTATATTAATAAACCAACATTTAAAAAAATACAGAGAATTAAACACCATAATAAAGTTAAATGGTTTTATCTTATTCAGTTTGACAGTAAATCTACTCAAGACTGAGCAACAGGAACACTACTGACTTCATACTCAGCTATGACTAAACTCACACAGAATCCTTAAACTTGTCCCCACTTTTAAAACCAGCTAAAACCAGAAAAATAAACCAAAATCATATTTATCATCAACGTAAGTGAATTTTCTGAAATCTCATCACGAAACAGAAGAGAGAGCATACTTACAGAGACAAGAATACTCGTTCCCCAAACACAGGAGAAAAGGTAGAATGCACTGAGTTGCCCAGACTCATTGAACTTGCTATGCTTTGTTTTTGAAAAGTGCATTTTCCTGTTAATTTTCTGAAATGAAAGTCCACTGTTATTTATATGCTGCAGTACTTCACATTTATTTTGTAACTACATTAGATTACCTTGAAAGTTTAATGCATGTTTTTACAGTTAAAAATTTTAATGAAGAAATTTACTTTTAGGTTAATAGTCTTAAAGTCTAATTAAAACCCAACAATTATCTTGATGAAAGGAGTGAATATTTTGTACTTACATCCAGTACATACTCCTGAATTATAGCATGTATGATTATTGCTACAAGCATGTAAAAGAAAATTGTAGCCAAGTCTTTGATGCCATAGTAATAGAGAGAGATTGTTTCTGCAGATTGTTCTTCTAAAAGGCAAAGAGAATTAACTGTTAGGCAGCAATACAGTTTAATGGTTCATAAGTTTATTTCTCAGAGTGAAGTCTTTCAGACAGAAGTAGCTGTAGTCAGCTGAACAAATAAAAGTCAAATTAAAGTGCCACCATGAACTAGGCCACTAAACTGTTTATAGTTATCTTCTCCATCACATCACAAACTCAATTTGACTCTGGAAAGATGCTATAAAACTAAAAACTTAAGTGCACTTAGGAAGCTTATCCAAATACACTGAAAGTGGACAATAAAAATATGCTAAACCACCACCCCACTTTGACTATTAAAAATTATCACCTTCAAAGCCAGAGTAAGAATTCATGTGAACTTAACTACCAGAAAAATGGTGCTTCAGCACCAATAATAAATCCAGTAGAACAGAAACATTGTCTCTAACTTAATTAGTTTAAATAGTGTTTTAATACAAATAAAGTGAAATCCTTGAAAGGTGTTCCTTATCTATTGAAGCTGACAAGTTAAATTGACAAGTTCCCTTCTGGACAAGTCTAGGAAGCAGGGCACACTGACACGTCTGATACACTCTCTCCTCACTAACCTCTGCAAGATACATACCTGTGGCAGGAATGGTAACATTATACTGAAGTGTAACAAAAATGACGGCTGCTTTTGCTGTAATCTAAAAGAGAAAAAACCAAAAGCGCTGTAAATTCTCATGGAAATAAACTACATTAAACTGAAAACATTTGCCCATAGTTTTGGCACCCTTGCCCAGCATGTTTGTCTCCTCCCAAAAACCTGACTGACCTCCCATTATCTCAGCACTGCACCTGACTTTCCAAGGGCAGCACACATGGCGTGGTCTCTGTGGGTTTGTTTACAGAACGCTCAACCTGCCAAATGAAAGATCCTTGAAAATGTTACTTACATACAGCCCTTCCTACAACATTAAAGTGAAAACACATGCTACAATTCTGTCTTTAGTCCATACTGTATTATTACATTAACAGAATGTACAATATCATGGAGTCCCTAGACCAAGATGCACTCAGCAGTGGCTGAGAATAAACTTTATTTAAAAGTACTTTTCTTATTTGACAAAATTTGGAAGTCAGTTATCATATTCATAAATCTGTGGGTGATCTGAAAAACATGGACAGGGAAGGAAAAAGGTATATATAACAGAAAACAATTTCAGGCCAGTGGGATGCCAACTCAGTACAATTACCAGTCTTTTGACCCTGGGGATCCTTTGGCAAGAAGCATAAAACAAATTAAATTAAATTTAGCATTAGTGGTACTACCCCTTTATGATAAGCTGTAAAAAAAACCAGAATGAATAAAAACAGTTTGAAGAGATGTCCCAATGGCTTTCTTTGAGAAGTGGGGTGGAGATGTTCTAAAATCCCCAATACATAAGATGGAGCGTAAGTTCTTATTTGACAAAAAGCAGAACCTTATTTTTTACTATAACACATCTTAATTGAATCCCAACATGAATCAACATGCAATAAATGAGAGGGAAAAGTAACTGTTCTTCACCATAGTTCAGACAGATATCTTTGTAGATCACCTAGTAGATCTGATCTATCACATGGATTAGATGGTTTCTCATTGCTGTAAAAACCCAGCACCTATGTGGCAATTAATAGGGCTGACAAAAACCCCAAGCTCCTTAAGTAATCCTGGAAGGACATACTCAGCATCTGAAGATAATGACTAGGTTACTACTAGCATTAATTATTCATAGGAAGTGAGATTTTTAAAACCATTGCTTTGTCAACAAGCCCTAGATTTTCTATGAAACCCTGAATACGTGGCAGACTGTTCAGACCATGTAACTTCAGGGAATCCAACTAGTTTGCTCAAATTAGTGAAGCTGCCTTGGGCTCCCTATTCATCAAGGGAGCCCTCAGAGCACAATTTGAAACAGCGCTCAATTCTGAGCTGCCCTTTGAAGGCTCTGTCAGCTACTCTCAATACTAGAATTGTACAAGTCAGGCAGTGCAAACACCTTACCATACCAACATCAACCACAGCAAATGATTTCCTGTACCTGTATCAAAGCATTTAAAAAATTGCAACATACCACATCTGTACCAACAATGACACATGGCCTTTTTTTACACTGGGTTAGAAAACACAGTGGGTTAAAAAATCCGGAAACAAAAGAATTCAGCACATTCAATCCCTCAAAACCTCTACCCCTACCAGTAATACTGTTAATACAGTAAGCCTGATGTAGGCACAAAAGGAAACAGTTTAGGTTTACCTCTTTAACTTCATTCCCCAGGAAATCACCATATAACAATTGTCTTGGTGATTTTTGATAGCAAACCCAAAAACAACAGTGTAGCTGGTCTGCCCTGTTCTATCTATCTATCTATCTATCTATCTATCTATCTATCTATCTATCTATCTATCTATCTATCTATCTTCCTAACTCCACTGGCTTTTAGTGCTGAGCTGTACCAACAGCTGGATGAAACCATCCTGAAAACCATGACAGAAAGGTCCACAACCCTTAACAAATGTCTGAAATAAATGTCTGAACAAATGCCTAGAACACCAGAAACATTTAGTCAACACCATCTTAATTTGATGATCGGTGATCTCAGATCACTGATAACGTTTTGGCAGTCACACAGGTGAGTTACCTTTCCAGCGCCAAAAAGGCGCGGTTTAAAGCATCTGCATTCAACATGGGGGCCCAGAGAGCGGAGGGCCTGCAGCAGGGCCGGCCCTCAGGCCGGAGGGAGCGCTCCCCTCCGCCGCTGCCAGACCTCGGCGCGTCTCCGAGGCGGGAGAACGGCGGGGGTGCCCAGCCCATCGCAGCCCAGCCGCACGGCGCCCGAAGCGGCGGGAGCCCCGGGATGCTCGGCGGGCAGGGGCAGCGGAGCGGCGGCCCTAAGGACACGTCACCGCTGCTCTCCCTTCCCTTCCCTTCCCGCCGCGCCGCCCGCCGGGAGCCGTAGTGCCGGCGGGGCCGCGCACACAAAGAGCGGGGGATCGGCTGTGGCGGCCGGGCCTCGCCCCCCGCCCCCTCCCCGCCGTGCCGCGCACTCCTCCCTCCCTCCCCGGCTGCCACGTAACCCCGCCGCCCGCCCGCCCGCAGCAACTGCGCCGCCCGCTCCCGGCCCCGCTCGGCCTCCCGCCCGCGGCGGCGGGGAGCGGGACCCGCTCCTGGCGGCAGCCACGGCTGCGCCTGCCCAAGCCGCGGCGGGAGAAGGGCGTTCCGCCCGGGGAAGCGGGGATGCGCCGCGGGCAGGGAGGGCGGGTGTCCGCGGCGGCTCTCGGGCGGCGCGGCGGGGCGGGGGTCGGCTGCTGTCCCCCCGTACAGCGTCTCGGGCGTGGGCCGGCGGGCAGGTGCGCCGGGGGGCGGCGGCGCCGACCGGGAGCAGCCGCGGGGTTCCGCCGCAGCCCGCACAGCATCCCCCGCTGCCGCGGCACTCCCGCGCCCTCCCTCCCCTCCAGCACCGAGAGCCTCTGGCGGAGTGGGAGGAAGCGGGAAGAGAACCCCCGGCGGGGGCGTCGGTGCCTCCTCACCTCGAACATGAGCCCCAGCAGGAAGATCATGGCCATGCAGGACACGATGTCCGCATGGTTCTGCACGATGAACTCGTGGCTCAGCACCGGCGGGTTCTTGTTGCTCTTCTTGCGGATCGCCATGGCGGGCCGGGAGCTGGGCGCCGCCGCCGCCGCCTCCCCGCTGCCAGCACAGCTCCTCTGGCCGCGGCCAGGAAGAGGCGGAGGGGAGGAGGCGGCCGCGCAGCCGGGGAATGGCAGCGCCGCCGCTCCGCTTCCCCCGCCCCGCCGCCAGCAGCGCCCCTGCCGGCCGGCGGCGCCGCGCCCGCCAATTCAAACCCGCCAACCGCGGCGCGGCCTCGCCGGCGATCGGCAGCACGGGCGAGCCGTGCCGAGCCACCCGTGCTGGCAGATCTACTTTTCTTTTTTAATGCTGGCAGCGACGGCCGATACTTACTGGCGGTAGCCCGAAGCCCGCGCTGACCGGCCCAGCAAAAAACCCAACCCAGTAAAAGAAGGGTCTTGTCGGGTTAAAACGATGAAGGAAGAGGTCTGAGAAATGAACGCTAATCCAGACTGAATTTAGAGGTCCTTCTACCCTCGCAAAATTCACGCTGTCTTTATTTGTTAAAGTTTCTGCTAGGCAGATAGTCCCAGTGGATCTATGGAAAAGAAATAGAAAGAAACTGACTAATGTATAGCTGAAATTTAGTGTTGTCAGAATGGCTTTTGCTGCCGGCAGCTTTTGAACGAATACAGGGCAAGAAATTAAAGCATAGCTATTTGGTATTGCTTTGCTTTGCCAGAATTGAGAGTGTGCACCAAATTAATTGTGTGAGCCGTTTTAAAAAGGTTGATTTCTTCCAATTGTATGGAGCAGTGACTCATGGAACAGATCGATCAGTGTAAGACCAGGTTTTTCAACTATGAAACACCTTCATCAGCTGTGTAGATGCTCATAGACTTTCTATGAATTTATAATGAGACAGCTATATTTGGTGTCTGGAAATGATATAGGACACTTAAAATACAGAAAAAGCTACAGAAAAAATTTCCCTTCACAGCTAGATTTTTTTAAAAGTTTAAACAGAAGGAGCATTCATATTTGAGTCCCAAGATGTTTTGTATTCTAGAAATGCCTTAATCCCCTCACTGTACCAGTATTGTGCAAATGTAAATAAGCAGGACATGATTTCAACAATATCAATGTGAAAGTATGTCCCTGACTGCATACAGTACAGTCATGGATGGAGCATACTGTACCTGTGAAATACACTGGATTGGAATCAAAATAGGACTCCATTTCGCAATATAAGTTTGCATCTATTTCCCACCTCAGGCTTAAAAGAAATCAGGCCATCTCATCTCCACAGAACATAACAAGCAGGACTTAAGTGGGACAAGACATGCTTTCCTCAAGCTTTAATCAGCAAGTGCCTGGCTAGATATCCTGTCATACAGGCCCTCAGTTTCAGCTTGGCTGTGTTTGTCCTGATGGTACACTGTAAACTGCTGCACTGAAATAGAAAACAAGGAAACCCGTTGCCTCACCCGAGGTTTCCACACCTTCCTTTCATCAGGAGTCTCCTCTTCTGCCACATGAAGTTTTGTATGGCACTTCAGGCAAAGTGGGATGGTCAGCCCTCAGTCTGCTGCTTGCCATGGACGGCTGGTCTGTGTTTGCCATGTTTCTTTCCAGACACTGTATTTTCCAACACTAGGCTTCAAACTGATCACATTTTTTAGGAAGGAAGTTCTCTACAATCTGAGTCAGATTTCTAGCATCTTATCACAGAAGCCACCATCATATGCATGTGTGTCCCAAAACCTTCCCAACCAAACCAAATATAATGTTTCAGGTGGCAAAATTGTGAAGACATCAGCAGGAAGCATATTACGGCACCTGTAATAACAAGACACAAACAGCTTTCTATTTGGGAACCTTTCCTGAATTTAAGCATGCTTGGAGAGAAAATCAAGAACAATATTTTAAAACAAATATAAATAAGAAAATCAGCAAGAACAGAATGGCAAACTTCAAAAAGATGATACCTACCACCAAATGTCTAGGTCTTAAATGTAATAAATGATGTTGCTTCTCAGGACAGGATCTTGAAATGAGCTGGCAGGAGGGCTGGAAACACACTTTGTGCTTCCTTCTGTCCCCAGCTGGTTAGAAAGTTA
Source organism: Zonotrichia albicollis (assembly GCF_047830755.1). Classification (NCBI taxonomy): domain Eukaryota; kingdom Metazoa; phylum Chordata; class Aves; order Passeriformes; family Passerellidae; genus Zonotrichia; species Zonotrichia albicollis. The sequence continues at coordinate 121,814,739 of NC_133819.1, forward strand.
TCCCAGCAACTGGTATTATTAGCCCTTCTAACCTGTTAAGACAGAAGTAGCCCCCTCCCCTCTTTTTATTTGTAACTTTTAATGCATTATCAACAGATGAACACATTCACGTGAAAGGGCCCCCCCTTTATGTACATACATAGCCAATCTTACATTACTACCTTTTAAAAATAAACATTCCATTTGACATAACAAGGAGCCTTGAGACATTTTCAAGATGCCACAGCCAAGTATCCTTTATTATATATACATCTTAGTAACAGTGCAATTTCTGCTATTAATATTCCAAAGACACCATATACAATCATTAAGGACTTGTCTGGTTAAACAGTCTTTTTCCTTGTTTTTTTGAAGATGTCAGTCATTTGCTGCAGCACAGCACAGAACATGGAGCTTTCTATTTGTGTCCTCTTGCTTTCTTCACTGCCTGCAAGTCCCAACAATTCTTTAAGTGCATTCTAAAGCCATTTCCATGTATATATTTCAAAATTTATAGTAAAACAGAAGAAAATCATTAAGTAACATTAGACTTCTTCTCTAGCTCAGAAAGGTAATGAGACACCACCTCTTCACACCAGTTTCCTGCTGTCTTAGGTTCTCAGACCTCATGACAGGAAACTGTCATTTCACTTGAAGCAAAATGACACCATTCAGAGCATGTGAATTGTCATTTTATCTTTGTCAAAGAAGCAGTGAAAATTATGTTTTTATGCCTAACCATGGAAAAAGGTAACTATAAATTCATGGAATAGCTACAGGAAAACTAATTATTAATGGAAAGAAGTCCATTTGAAAATTGAGTAATTTTTTCAAAAGGAATTGAAGAAAAAAAACTTGTGGGAGGAACAGATAAAAAGTGTCTGGAAAAATGTAAGTTAATAGAAAATACAATAGGAAGGAAACGTAGCAGACCTCAGAAAGACCTCAAAATGACACTGCAGAAAAAGTTAAAAGTGAGCATGTGTCACGATCTGGCCAAATTTCAGATCAGTAAAGTTTGCATCAATAAAGAAGCATCATTTTTACAGAAAGTAATTATTTCTCTTCTTCAGGGGTCTGTCTACTACCTCAGAATATGATTTCAATTTTGAGTTGCTATTCCTGTTTTGGGTTGCTATCCTGTGAGTATTTTTGGGTTGCTATCCTGTGTGGATTTGTCTCAGCTGATCAGAACAAATGCCATCAGCTTCATAAAATAATGTAAATTCTTAAGACATGCCTTCAGTACCCAAACACCTATGCATGTTTCACAAATTAGGGTACAGGATCGAATGGTCAAAGGTCTTCAAGGACATATATTTGTCCTTGGTATTTTCACACATCTCAGATCTGCTTTTGTTTTTTAAGGCTGAGTAATACTATAAGAAATGTATATATCATCAAATGTCACACACTTTGAATAGACAAAGTAATGCAAATATTTATGTACTATTCTGCAAGTGGAAGGTCCACAGAGAACTGAACTTGCAGTTTAAATTAATCTCCAAACATATTTTAATACACTGTACAGTATTTTTCAACCAAATATATTCCTGGACAATCTTGCCTAACTTATAAATTGTTTTTCCATCTGAAGCTGGGAGTTTCATCACGTACTGTTAAGAAAAAGAAACCAAATTAGTTACAAACCAATATTTAGATTTTATTTATAAACATCAAATTATAATGTGTAGACATACATGATACAGAATATCACACATATACATGAAAATGTATGTCTACACATGATATTTATTATTAAAACTAATGAAATACTTTCCTTCATGCCAGTGTTCAGTTTTAATTGAAGGTGATAAACATGAATTATTCCACAATGTAACCTAGCAGCATAAAGAGTGATTAATAAAAAGGTCTTAATAATCCTCTAGTTATTTAAAGTTTGGTATATTAAACTTTCTAAGTATCAAAAAATCTGAGCTAGTAGAGTGCTTGTTGCATTTTCTGAAATTCATACCCTTTAGATGGAAAAAATCTGTGCTCTTAAATTAAGAAGAGATAAATTATTTTTATCTCTTCATCAGCTATGAAGTGCAACAATGACCAAATTATTTATAACCAACCATGGGATAAAGCTTACACGTGTGCATTGTGCCACTCTCCTGCTTACAAGACATTATTTTTGTTTTAAGTAAGAAGAGTAACATTTTTGTTTGAATTAAGAGGCAGTGTCACTCCCAATTGCAGTTATAAAAGTTATGTACCCACAAAATCTGCAATCCCTAGTACTGAGTGGGTAATTAATGACTGCGGCAGGCAGCATATGGCCATCATTTACAGTGAGTAACTCACTGGTAAGGTTGTAAGATGCCTGTCACATTCATTATTGATACTAACAAGATGTTCCTTTGGAAAAATGTTTGGAGAAAATTAAGCAAGACAGTGTTATGTCTACAGCTCAAGTCCTCTGTAATGAGAACAAAACTTGAGATGCTGCAAGGTCTTGGAATATGAGGAAAGGGCATCAAAGGATATTAAAATCAAATGAGCAAGTACCATGAGTACACAAGCATTTGTATGCTACATGCTCAGAATCAACAGAATCAGTCTTCCTTAACAGATGCCCTTAATTTGAACTGAAAAATGGGTAAAGGTCACGTGATGTTAACTATTTACCATAGGTCTGGGCCTATGCTTGTATTTAAAAATTCAGCAATCCCAAGTGCTCTGATGAGATTGATTCTCACTTTCTCTGTGCCCCAAAATTCAAGTTTAAAAAACAAAACAAATGTCAAAGAGCACATCTTGTGCTTCTAGGAAAGCAAGGCACATCTGAATCAAGGGCCTCCAACTGGAGTAGGAGAGTCCCAATAATTATTCTGACTAGCATCTCCTCTAGTTATTTAAGCTTTCTAATAATTTCAAGTAGTGGATACTTTGTGAACAGATGCATGACTATATCTGCTCTCTCTTCAAAACTGAAATGTGATTTCTGAGAAAAACTGAGTTATTTTTGTTTGGTAAACATGAAAAGAGTGGTTTTGAGAAAAGAAACCCTTAAGTCAGTAGCTCACTCAACCAGATTATTTCCTGGGCATTCAAAATGAAGACATTCTTGTAGGGAAGACTACCTTTAAAGAAAAAGTTAATTTATCTACTATTTGATCTCAACAGAAAATGCTGTTGCTTGAACTACTTTGAGAGTGAAAAGAAGGGATAAACAGCCAACAGCACCTCATGCCCTTGATGAATCGGGTGGAACAAAATTGGAGAAATGTACAAATCAATGATGTATGCTAATAACCAAGAATTGAGACAATATTTAAAAGCTGGTGCAGTAAGTACCATGTTGGTAAAGTTTCTATGGCATTCTGCACAAAATAAGCCCAAAGAGAACATCTTCTGAACTTTACTGATGACTGTATTCATGCCACTCTCACCAATTTTCCTTGAATAAAAAGCAGGTTGTCATTACTATTACAAAACTTCAGTCTCACTTGTTCAGCTAGTACCTAGTACACATTCTATCAGTAAGATAAACAGAGGGTCTAAGCTGAAAAAAATACACTAATTTCATGTTGTTATTCAGGCTGGTAAATGGTGAAAATCTGCGACAGCTGTAAATTCATGTAATTATTTACTTATAAATAGACAGTCCTGAGTGCAGTCATGTATTGTACAGGAAGAAATATTTTCCTCAGCTTTGGCTGAGTAACGTTTCCATATGCACATGCCATTACAGAAACAATACTTCACCTTGTTCACTAAGAGTAAAGGCACAATGTAAAAACACTAAATTAAACACAGCAGCTCTACTTAGGTACTGTACTAATCAGCAATTGCAAAAATTTAGACTGCATGATTTTAATCATATCTGTAGCACATACACACAAAAATATGCAAAATATTTAGCATAGGCAGAAACTTAAATGTAAACCCATAAAACACTACATTCATGCACATTTAGGTATGAATTTCAGAAAATACAAGAAGGTATTAATGCTAGCATTAGGAATGTATTCTATGGTATGTTTTGAATAAAAATTTAAAGGGATATGCATTGCAGTAAGCATTCAAATACTTAGTCAAATATTTTCTAAAAGCTTGTGAATACTGTACAATCATTCTGCATATTACTCTACTTTAATTTGTCTAATGGACAGCTACTGCAAAAAATTGCATTTTTTCCCCTAGAAAATAATGCACTAAAATATTATGAAAAATAATGCATAGAACATAAAAATAAAAATGACCCTCCTTCCACCCTTTATCCACAACTTACACACTTTTCCTTCTTTTTCCAGCTTTTTCAAGTGGACTAAGAGGTTATGTTCTGCTGCCGGAAGTAAATTCTCAGGGATTTCCTAATGGGAACAAAAAAATGCATTTTGTATTTGTTTAAGTACTCAGCAACTATTTTTTTCAATATATGGAACCAATGGTTTATTACCACAGATTTTCCGCTTCTGAATCAGTATGGGAACATTCAGTTACGTAACAACAGGAAACTAAGATGAGTAAATCAATTTTACACCAGTTAAATGGGCAATCTAACAACACATTTTTGTTCACTTTGCTTGATTTTTTGCATTATACATTTGTGTGATGAAAACTTTGGCCAGCGCTCCTCCTCTGAGCTTGGTTTGTCCTGGGTTGTCGGCGCAGGTGAGTATTTTTAAATTGTGAACCTTGAGAATACTTTGAAAGCATACACATTTTTTTGTACTATAAAGCTGTAATAGTACTGAAAAAAATTCTTACATAGGCAGAACAAGTGGTTTGTGATTTACAGAAACAGAAGAATGGCTCTATACTTAAAACCTAGTTCATCAGGCAGGAGAACTGCAGAAGCTGAATGGCCATAGGTAATGGTACATCAGCACTGTAAAATGTTCACGGTGATGCAGGCATTCTTTCTGAAACTAGGTATCAGCAGAATCATGAAAAATGAGCTGTGAAGCTGTTACAGACCTGCTCCCAAGCCACAGATGTTGGCAAAGCAGAAATACTGTATCTCTTATCGCCACTGGTTAGGAGGGTAACCCCACACCACAGGGAAAAATTGCGGAGGTTACATGAAGGATGTTGAAGTAGCAACAAAGTACTGTTACACCAGTCTAAGGACACATACAAGCTGTCCAACATCAGAGCTGCAATATCCTTTGTGCTGTGGAACTGCAGTTCACCTGTAACCTGCAGACTCATAAATCAGGAACTCCAAGTTTTCAACCATTCTTCAGGAGACCCCAAACACACTTTGGGAAATCCACAACCAACAGTCATGTCATACTTTTCACTTTGAACCAAGCACTACAACTTAATTTTTACTTAGTCTTACGAAACTGTTTTTAAGCACTTGTTTAAGCACCTAATTGGAGTGAGGCCCACATGATTCTTAGAAACTTGTTTAACTATCCAAGTCTTAGGCACAAAGTTATAATTGAACCCTGAACGGGCAGAAATATTTTTTATCCCTTTCAAAGAGCCACCATGATTTTCACTCAAAGACCACTGCTGTTACATATAAGTTTTATGAACCTAACCTCAATTTTCTTTAGTTTGATCTAAAAACTTTTGATCAACAATTACCTTGTATACCATCTTTACAAGTTCTGAGGATGTGTATGATTTCCCAGTATTCTTCTGGAAAACACTCAGAATTTGCTGTTCACGTGCAAGGCGGTGAGAAATGTAGTTTTGGATTCTAGTATTTGCATCACGTACTACTGGGCCATGACCTAAAAATCAAAACACATGTACCAGAGCACTATTACTTACATTTGTAATTAAGTATGCTATTGAATAATTGAAACATTCTTATGTAAACTCTAGTAGATTTAAAAGCCATGAGAAAAAGATCTGAATGTCTGTATTGCAGTCTGCATCTGCAAAGAATTAAGATGGAAAGGAAAAATTAGGATATTAGAAGTCTGAACAGGGAAAAGGGAATACTTCAGATGGAATAAAGAAAGCAAGGGAAAACTACTTTAGGGCATTAGAAAAAAGGAAAGGAGTTCACTGCTGAACAGATTTAAAAGATGAGATTTAGATACTGTATTATCTCTGTTTGCCCAAAGGATACTGACACTAATGATTTAAACTGATACTGGCCTTTGAACAATAATGGCTGACGCAAAGGACTCAGTTACTACTGTACCTCTCGTCCTGTTGGGGCAAACATCAAGGTGACATCTTTAATTGTAACAGGTAATTTTCCCAAACAAATCTTCACACTAGGTTATGCCTTTAAAAACACTGTTGTGAGTATGATTAAAGAAATGAATAGAGAACAAATAAGCAAGGCAGTTGGAGTGTATCAGGGTAGGAAAAATAGAAGGCACAGGAAAAGTTATAGGTGGATCATTTAATGTCTGGCTGGTTAATAAACAAAACATATTTTTTCCTGGACTGACTGTAGCAGAACAGAAATGTTCAACTTACTTAAAGGTCTTTGAATTACATTATGAGAAGGCTTAATTGGTAAATCACTAACCTTTATGAAAAATCAAATACTGTCTCACAGTACATTAAAATGACAGAGAAAATACTGTTCAGCCACGAGAGTTACATGCATGGAAATTAAACTTATTGTGTTACTTATAGAGGAATTGACTTGCACAAACATTCATCACATGCTTTTTATAGCAAGGTTTCCTATTTCTTTGTCTGTACAACTCACCTGAAGTAGCAGCAGCAACTTCCAGCTCTGCCCTCTGAGTGCAAAGTCTAAGTAATTTATAAAATTAGTAGAGAAGAAACTACTGTAAAAAACAATAGCTTTCTTTTAGAAGCTATTTGGTATCATCAAAATCAGTTTCTTTTGAGGTTCTCTAACTATTAAAAGAATCTCTGTATTCTTTACTTGTACTTTTGGTTTACTGATTAAATGGGTTTTTAAGCTTTTAAAATCAAAGCTTATTTTGCCTGACAACAGACAGCTTATAGAAAAAGACCAACTGATTTTTGATGTTTTGAACTAAAGTGTCAAAGGAATCTATCCTTCTGTAAGTCAAAATATTTATACATCTCAACTTACTCATTTCAGCATGTTTGAAATTACTAAGTATACACTGAAACTCACCTTGTTTAAGTAAGTATTATAAATACAAGATATGTAATGTGTAAACATAAAGCTATACTGGCATATGCATTTATATTTAATGATTTCAAACATATTTAATATGATTTTCCCTTCAAAATAAATTACAAGTATAACAGTATCTCTACTATTACCATTTATGCACCCAAAACTTAAAAAAAACTTTAGAAAAATATAGTAAGATATACAAAGCAGAGACTGTAATGTCAACTGTCCATTCTCTTACATTCTCTAATGACAGAAGTCTCACTGAAGTAATCAAAACTAAGGGTTGCACATGGAATCCCAAGGCATCCTTAAAACCTGGCCCTACTCTTCCAAGTGATTTAATTGACTTAGACTACAAGACCAATGCCAGAACCTGAAATGGAACCCACATTTTGCAAAGTTAAAGGGACTTCATCTCCATTACATCATCTGATCTGCAGCTGTTGTGTATGCATATATGTACATTAAAATGATCTCAGAAAGCTTGGAAATAAATCCAGATGTGGGACTTTCCCATCCATTATTTTTCAGGGACATCAGTAGTTATTTATTTATTGACAAATAAATAGATTAATAGCTGAATAAAAGTAAAAAGTTTCTGACCATATGAAAAGCACTCTCAAAATATGACTGTCTTTCCATGAATTCAGCTTTAATTTCAGACAGATTGATATTATTTCCTCATAACACATTGTGAAGTGTCAGACTCTCTTACTTTAAATTACAGCACAAAGGACAGAAGTGAAGGAAACAATTGGCTCATTAAATCTTCCACAAATTCCTAATTTTGGCACCATTTTTTTCTGTATTACCAAGGAAAATTGTCTATTATTACAGGATGGGGAGCCCTCTGCTGACTAAAATGCCTTTTCTTGTTCCAAGGATTCTCATCAAATATTATCTGCAATTAGATATCATGAGTGTTGTGTCTAAGTCATTCCCACATTAAATTAAAAAAGAAACACAGAAGGGGAAGGATTGACAAAATTCACCTACTCTCAGGTAGCCAGCAGTCAGTCTGTTACAAAAATTCGTGCAATTCTGAGGCTACCATAGGAGTGCTGAAGCATTGGTGGAGGAAACAGTTCAAGAATTATGAAGACCTAATACTGCAGCACAGAGTGATTGACTTATATAGAATATATTGATAAAGGAAACTACTTCTGCTGTAGTTACACCAAACAGTATCACCAATTGTTCTGATTGTGCAATAGCACTTTTTGCACAATTGCATGTACATTTTGTGGTGCATGGATGAAAAAAGTCAGTTCCAAACCATCTCAATACTTAGCTATCATCACTGAAAACACACAATGTCAGACTGGCTTCCTAATTGCAAGTCCAGTAAGAACACAGACAAAACAGTAGCAAACCCAAGTAAAGAGTACAGATGTTCAGCCTTGGTGAATGTGTAATCTAGATACAGAACCACTAAGAACAGAGTGAAATGCAACAGATAAAATTGATAAACCAAACAGAATTTGACATATATGGGGTTTTGGAAGGCAGAAATTCAGTTAGAGGAACAGACTGCATTTTGCAGTTATTAAGAAAGAAAAAAAGTAAAACATTTGGTTGAGATTCTGAAGGCTAAAAAATGGTTAGTTTTAATGGTTAGTTAAGTCAGTTAAATTGGTTAGTTGAGTTAATAAATATGACCAAGACACTATTCTGTCTACATCAACCTCCACATCTATGGAATATGTAAGAATGCTTTTCTTAAACAGCATTTTTTTCTGAGATCTTAAAGGACACATACTTCAAAAGAAGGCTATTTTAAGAGTGAACACAAGAGAGTAGGCTAAACGTAGATGGGTAATGGAAAAAGGCACAACTGAGAACATAGATACAGTAGCTTGGAATGACAAGTTGAAGATGAAACAGAAAAAGTCAGAAAAAAATCCTGAGATGTAGCTCTGAAAAAGCAAATGAGGAGCTTAAAGTGTAGTTACATAATGAATTCTTAAAATGTAGTCTTGTCAAACAGACATGTGGTATATATGAAAAGTGAATGCATTCCCAATGTTTGAATGAGAGAGAGGAAAAGAATTGAAGGAAATCCATATGAATGAACAGACAACTTATTTTTAGGACCTTCTGGCCTCCTGGTTCTTGTTCAAATTGTACCTAAATAATTTACTAAGATTATCACTTTACAGTTCTGCAGCTTTCCAAGATGAATTTGTGATTAGTCTGTACTGCAAGGGACACACAACTCTCAAAAAACATTACTAGGTTACTCACACTGACAGTGTATGTGGGGATGAAAAGGAACAAAAGAACAACTATTATTTTTTCTTCCAGGATAACATTCAAGCACAGGGATAGAGTAATATAAGAAAATTAAATCTGCTGTATGATTCCAGCAGTGAAAGATTATGGCTCCTGGAGTCTTTGGGCACAGAAAGACAAGACCCACCCTGAAATAGAGAAATTTAAGAAAGGAAGATACCTATCACTGAAAATTTTCAAGTTTTGCAAAGCACCATGACAAAGTCAGCTTAGCTTACTGTTTATTAAATTGAATTGTTACACCAGAAGTGATGTTTGATTGTACTAATGGTTCTCAAATTCTTAGAGGAGATTTTTACAAAATTACACAGTTAAAAGGAGCAGTTAAAACTAAAGCCACTTACCTGGATAAATCAAATCTGGTTTCATTTCTAGCAACTTTTTCAAAGTCTTCATGTAATCAGATAGATCTTCTATTACTGTTGTTCCTTCCCCTAAAATACAGTCACCCGAAAATACAGCATTTTCTTCTTCTAGATGTAAAACCATATGATCATCAGTGTGTCCTGGTGTATACAAAACTCTGTTCAAAGAACAAAAAACGTGTATGTTTTTCATAGAGCATATATGCTTCATTTTTGAAACCAGAACAAATTATGGTAAAATAATACACTTGGCAAAGCAGCCCATAACATGAACAAGAAAAAACTGACCAAAAAAGGCTGAAAAGTTGATGTAAACAAGTATCACTTTGCCTAATCCCAATCCATTTTCTTACACCATCTAAAGAACACCAATCACCCTAGCATGCTTTTACTTACATGACACACCGTAAAACAAGGGCATTAAAGGAGCTGACTAGCCATGTATTATTTCTGTTATAGAGGGCATTATTCTGAAGCTTTAAAAAAATCAAATTGAATTTATTTTTTCCAGATTGAAACAATTGAAGTTCTTGACATACACGTTGTACTTTGGAAGGAAAGTAAGGATGATATCTTTCATTTAGCAATTAACTACAAACTTCTGAACCCCACCCAGATAAAGTTCAGCCTCCAAAAATGTATTTTTCCTTGAAAGCCCCATAGCACGGTGGAGCACAGCTGTCAAATAGAGAGAACCATGGTCTCTCAGCTGTTCTCTGTGCAGGTCATTAAACACCTGCATGGTAAGGATTAAGGACCCACAGCTTGGACAAGCAGTGTATAGCATGCAGCAAAGGGACAGTGGGTATGTATAGAGTACATGGTAACCTGAGCTGCCAAGGAGCTGCACTGGAGTGGCCTTTCATGATGATTTCTGAAAAGCAGAAGGGCCTTATGCTGAGGCTGATGCAGACTGAAAATAACACAACTCCAACCAGCATCATTGCTGATATTCATTAGAACCTTCTTGCTAATGGCAGATGCATCAAAGCAGTGATCAGGAAGTGACAGAGCTGGTGCCAAGTGTGGTGTACAGGGCAAGGTTAAACAGCTCCCAGCCAAGCTGATGTAGGGCTGGGAGACCACGAGTGCAGCATCATCTGCTGCAATGACTTCCAGCTCCTACTGAATACTGAGCTCAGGAGAAAGCAGGTGAGCCATCGCCATGTGGAGGCAAATCAAAATCAAGCTGATGGGCTCACCTTTGGGACAGGGAATCCTTTAGTTCTGGATGAAATTTCACTAGGAAGCCAAACCACTAACATAAAAAAATAGCAGAAAGAGAACACCAGACAGTGTGTGGAGAGGTGCTGCCAGCACGTCTTGCCCCCTTGCTGTAGCACACCTTGAAAACCTGACAGTTGTTAACTAAAATTTAACATGCAGGTACTGCAGTTTTGGAACCAGTGGTGGGTCTAGGAGTATCCTTGAAGTGGTTACTGAATTAATCCAGGTGAGAATATGTTGGAATCCATAAAGTCAGAGGGTTTTTAGGAAATGGTTAAAAAAGAGTATGTAGGCCTTAGGCTGAAGTTCTGTTACAGCAGAAAAGTTTCCCAAGCAGTAGACGTGACAAATAACAATAGGACTCTGTAGATTTGGCTTTAGGATGGCAACAAGTTTATTTAATGTATATCTTTAGAAGATTACTATGAATCTTCTGTTCTTTGTCTCTTATGAAATAGTCTTTGTTTTAACTACCATTACGTATGTTTTACAAGATTGGATGGAAGGCTTGTCAATATGTCTTGTTTTTGTATGATTGGCTGAAATCTAGACTGAGATGATTTTATGTCCTTCTGTATTACCCCACCTTCTGAGACATTTCCCTGTAGACCAGCGAGCTGTTAACATCTATCTCCATTGTAACAATGTTCTGAGACTGATGAGCCAACAATAAAAAAAGGCTTTTCCCTAAAAAGCTTTTCCCTAGTCTAAATTTGTCCAGTGTTATCCATATTTAGACTTTTTGCCACAGCAAGTAAATTCCTCTCTTAAAACGTAAATTCCTAACACCATTAAACCGCTAGCTACCCTTTACTCCAATAAGAATACTTGTTTTTAATCAGCCATAAAGTTTGGCTGCACTAACCCTGTTACAACTCACCCATAGGGGCTGTGATGTTTGGTATAAATTCTCTTCAGGATCAACAAGAACACCAGACTATATGTCTGGGAACTCACATGCTTCTGGTATAAACAAGCCCACTGTTTGGTCTCAGAAGTGCTGGCTAAGAAGCCCTTCACTTCGAGGACACACTTCAACAAGCTCCCAAATGTCGCAACAGACTTCTCCCAGGTGTTGGCTACAAGCCCTGTATTTTACAACACCCCTCAACAAGCTCTGAACTCCCACACCAGCACAGCCAGCCTGTTTGAGCCCTCCAGGCTCCAAGCTGGGGTGGGGAACTGGTGGAGGCACTGTGAATCTGAAGGCAGAAAGGCAGTTGGCTCAGGACCATGCTGCTCCCCCTCCAGGAGCTAATCCTCGACTCACTTGGATTGAAATTAAAAAAAATTATTTTCCATCTCCAAATTTTTGTCCAAACATGGGCCACTTAGGGCAGTGAAAGGTCTTCTGTATGCAATGTAAAATGCTTTTCACTTCTATTTTTACACTAATAAAATAAAATGCTTTTGGACAAAACATACCCCTTTTCTTTTTAAATGTTTTTTCTTGCAATCAACCAAGCGACATAGTCTACAAGTGGGATATAGTTCCCATCTAAAATGAGGAAAACAAGCAAACTTTGTCCTTATAAGAATAATGCCTTGTTAGTGAAAGGAGCCTGAAAACAGAATGGTCAGACCTTTTAATTGTGTGTGTGCTTCCATGAAGCACAGTAGCTTTCTGTTTCGCACTCATTCAGACTAACATTATAGACAGTACACGCCACAAAAAGAAGTCCTCCAAAACTGGCACCCTACAAGAACCTCACAGGTTCAAGGTCTAAAATGTAACATTTTAAGTATTAAATGTTTTAGAGTCTCCTAGAGATGTATTTTTAAAGTAAAAAGAAAGGCATGCTAAATAATCCAGCCAGACTACTACAGACTTCCACAATTTATAAAGTAACTAATTATGTAAGAGTGATGAGAAAATATGTGAAATCCTATTCGATTTTCCTGCAGAAAGTGTTTTTCTAGGTAAATATTTTTAATTTCTCTGCTGAGTCTAAAGACAAAATCCAAAGGCTAATTTCTGATAATTCTCATTCATAAAAACAGTGTCTTTGTATTAACATATCCTGCTGGATCATGATAGGAAGTCTACATGCATAAGTGCTGAAAAGATTAGATGTATGGATTGGCAGTCATTAGAAATCAGGATACACATACATGTCAGAATTCTGAAGAAAAAGAACTTGAAGAAATTCATGGTTACCTGAGTGTGGCTCCCTCTGTCTCTACCACATCTCCATCTTTAAGATAAAAATATTTATGTCCTCCTTCTATAGTTTCTTCACAGTGAGGGACACGAGGGAGCTTACTTATGCGGTATTCCGAGTCTGATATGTAAGGAGAGCAAGAAAAATGATGTTTTCAGTTTGTCACTAACAAAGGTAATTAAACAGACAGATTACTTTTTGAATAAGTACTATTAATTATCATACAGTATGAATACAAATCTAAAACAAAACAAATCCTGTAAAGTAACTTTATATTTGTAGAGCAGCCTTATTCCAGAGCCAAAACCACTAAACAGTGAAAGTCACTGATCGTGAATACAGCACTCTGTACCAGTGACAGATTTGAAGTTGGAAAAAAACCACAATTGAAATAATAAAGATCAGTAATTATTATATTTCACAAATATTTCTTCTTGACTCATGAGCCAATTCCCCTAAGTTTTTACAATGCCACTAAGATTTTGGCCCTCATATTTTGCATTATGAGTCACAGAAGCATCTCTCAACATTTGTCTAAAATTGAATGAAGACTTTTTGACCTGCAACTTCTCTCAACTTTTGTCATTCTGAACAGTGCACAAAATGCAAACACCTTGGCTGGAACAGCTATAGATAGGAACCCAGAAAGGCATTCATATCTCTTGCTAGTCTTTCCAACCCCACTGATAGGCTGGCAAGCCCAAAAATCCTCACCAAGACACCAATTGTTTTCAGTAGTGCCCAGGCTTCATGGCAGATAAGCACCTGGCAACTTTACAAAATTAAGCCTGTGACAAAGCTTGTGACAAAGTCCAACAATGTTAAGAATTACCACATTATCCATACTGCTTATTCTCTTCTCAGATGCCAACACAGAAATGTCTCTTATATTTTTAGGTCAGACTTTACTTGTACACTGCCCTACTGCCTTCCCCTCGTGCTCTGAGGCCTATGAATTTGTCAGCAACTACTAATGGGCTCTTCTAAGGAATCCCAAAGTTATGTATGCTTCTTTTAACAATTCAAGCTATTTGTTTTTACAAAAGTGAAAATAACAATAAATTCATAATTGTCGTCCAAGTAAAACAGAAGTAGTATCAAGCTTTTCTCACATCTCTTAGTACCATGCTGATAATATCTAGGTTTTCGTTATTCACACATAAGGAAAATTCACTATGAAAGTATGCACAGGTATTGAAGAAAACCTGTACTTTTCTACAGCTGTTACATTCAGATTATTCATTGCTCTCAATCTACACACTGCAGCAGAATCATGAAATTGCATATAGTTGATACTGCAATTCCAGAATAATAATCTAGTTGATTTGCACAAAAATATTTGGTTAATGTTTTTCTTGCCATGTATTAAACATTTTTAGCAATATCTGAAACTTCTGGCCTACCACTTGGAATGTCTTTGCAGATATCAGGTATTCCACCCGTATGATCACGATGCCAGTGTGTCACTAAAATTTCTTGAATGGAGATGTTGAACTCTGACAGTGCCTGCTTTAAACAGCTGATATATTCAGGAATAGCTGGCTCTCCAGTGTCAATAAGGACTCTTCTACACATGGATCACACAAAAGGGAGGGAGAGACACACCAGAGAATAAAGAGTGTTCATGTAACAGCCAAGTCATATTACTAAAATAAGCCAACAGATAGAAATTTAGCAATATTGTATGTCTCCATATCCAGACAATACCTTTTGCCTCCTGGCATTCCACCCCCGCAGCATAACAATTTAAAAAGTGGAAAAAGTACTAAATGTAGGCCACACCTTTCCAACTCCGCGACAAGTGGCAGAAGCCACGTTTAGTACTGAGGTACACACCCGCTTCCCTCACCGAATTCCTGGCCTCGGCCCAAGGGCGGCACGGACCAGACTCCATAACCCACCCGCTTAAGCCGCCTCCCAGCACCAGCTCCTCCAAGGTAACGCTGTACGGTTTCTTTCCTCTTTTTAGCGCTGACTAAGGGATTTGGGAACAGGCCGCTAGCGGCCTCTCGAGCTGGAGGCAGCGCAGGGCCCCGGGGCAGCGGAGTCCGGTGCGCCGCGCCCTGCCCCGCTCTCCGAGCCGGCTCGGTACCTGTGCCCGGAGCCCACCAGGTAGGTGTTGGTGCCCTGCAGGGTCATGGGCCCCGGGTTGCAGCCCAGCACCCGCACCACCCGCGACGAGAGCCGCTCGATGCGTGGCAGCAGCGACACCATCTCTGCAGAGAACTGCCCCAAACCACCGGCTCCGCTTCCCTCACGGCGCCGCAGGACAGAACCCTCTATGGCAGGACGGAAGCCTCTATGGCAGGACGGAAGCCTCTGTGGCCGTGCTCCGCCTCCCGGGGCTGGGCCGCGGCACCTCCCGCCCGCCTGTGGGGCGGCTCCTTCCGTTCCCCGGCAGTGCGGGCCGGGCCGCGTGTGCGCTAGAGCCCGGCTGCTAACGGTAGATCCTGTGGTGATGCTGTCGGATAAAGTTCTCCCGTGTGGAGGAGGCCATTTCTCGGTGGAATTCAGTTCTCCGTGCCGGCTCGGTGCCTCCCTGCTGCCCAGTGAGAGGCACGGACGTGCCCTGCCGGGTTTTCTAGAGAAATTTGTTGTAAGAGACAGATCCACCTTCTCTGTATCCCAGGAACGCGCCTGCTTACAGGGGATGCAGGAACTGCGTATGCTCCCGCATGGCACATGGGAGTTATATAGGATTTAGCATTTTTAATAAAACTGGAGAGCGCTGGAGAGTGTCCAGCAAAGGGCCTCTAAGGGACTGGAGCATCTCTTTTGTGAGGAAAAGCTAAGAGAGCTGGGACTGTCCAGCCTGGAGAAGAACAGGCTCAGGAAAATCTGATTTAAAAAAACCCCAAAAAACAAGACAAACAAAAAAATCCCTCCAAAACAAACCCACAAAAAACCCCTAAAAAACCAATCTCTAAAAGCTAATAAAACAATCTCTAAAAGCCTGAAGAGGAGGTGTGTAGTGGGCAGAGCCAGGCTGTGTCACAGGGCAATTGCCTCAGGTGCTGTCATGGTGCCCAGTGCCAGCACCAGAGGCGATGGGCACAAACGGGAACATGGTGTGTTCGTTCTGAGCATCAGGGAACACTTTTCACTGTGTGGGTGACCAAGAGCTGGCACAGGGGGGTTGTGGGGTTTGCATCCTTGGTGATGCTCAGAACTCATCTGGACACGGACATCTGGCTCTAGGTGGCCCTGCTTGAGCTGGAGGCTTCAAACATGAACTCCAGTGGTCCCTCTCCAGCTCAGCCATTCTGTGATTTTGTGAAATTGTGTGACTGTCATCCACGTAGAAATAATGTGTTTGCAAGCAGTGTTCATTGTAGATCCTGCAAGGTGCTGAGATTTAGCTGCTTGATTTTGCAGGGTCTCCTCTGAAACCCCTGTTTAATTGCCTTTCAAGTGACATTGTTAAAGAAAATAGGTCAGACTTGTTCTCTCCTTAAACTACATATAAATGAAGAATAAACATAATTTAACCTGAAATAAAAGCAGGTGATGTTACTGCAGTGATACAAGTTTGCTAATATTAGAATTTCAAATATTATCTGATTGTTTTATATGTACATAGAATCTCATGTGGTACCTGTTATAAGATGATCATAGCAATATAAAACCACAACCAGGAACTGTACCACTGATGCTGATAATCAGTATATTTAGGCCTTCAAGCAATTTCCTGGATTTTTCTGATAAATCTTTACTTATTTGAGATACCATTTACTTATTTTTTTTAATTTTCATGCTCATTAAAACATGAACTACAGGCAACAGAAGGGATGTTTCAGGTCAAAGGAAAGAAGCTTTTATGTGTGCAGGGATGTTGTTGAAATAATAAAAAAACCCCCATACACAATATTCTACTCTCCCCATATAATTTGCCTGTATGCTCTTTTGTAAGAAACTGTGACTAGACCTGAATTTACCTAATCCTGAGCTACCCTCTTATGCTACTTTTGTAGCATATTTGTATAGCTATTAGTACATTCAACCTATTTTCAGTCTTCAGGTAAAGTTTAGTTTGGTCATTAGAAAAAGCTACTACCTAAGCCAAGTTGTATATTTAAATGGTTTTCTATTTTTAAGAAAGTTTTGAATGTTTAGAGAGGGTTTCCAAAATTATATTATTTTATATGTCATTGACAATTCAGTTAGGTAGCATTATTTTTAACATGACAAGACCTTTTTTGTTTCCCTCCCTCAAATTAAGAAATGTTTGGGGAGCTGTAGACTTGTTCTCCAGGGAATACTTGTTACTCCTCTTGGTGTCCTGTAGTAAAGCATTTTCTGATGTTAGGCAGGAGCTGTGAATTTGTTTTATCTGTAGGTGGCAGCAATGGTGCCTTTGGAGAACGAAGTACAGGTTCTTTGATCATCTCCATTTCCTGCACAAGCCCATCTGTTAAAAAAATCTCTTGTTTCTCTTTTAATACAGAGGTTAATAGGCATGTAGTGAAAGTCCTGGTATTATGCTCTGATGTGATATGGGAAAAGATGAATGTGTACCCTCAAGTTCTTTTGGTTCTCTCACTGTTTTGCATTGTTAAATTTTTGAGGGGAAAAATGTTCTGAAGCAGGTAAGCTACCAGTAAAAAAACCAAAACCAGGTGAGTTTCCTAAATAATAAATAAATCTAAAATTAGATTGTTGGTGATATACAATGATTAATTTTGTAACAACTATGAGATACACAAGACATAGACTGTTATTTCTGAAAATCCAGCAAAGTTCAAATTTTTAGCACTCAAGGAGTCTTTGAGTATTGGCATTTGGCTTTTTTTCCACATTTTAAGTGTAAATGTTGAGGATAAATGCCTCTCCACTGTGGCTGTGTCATAGCTTAATAGAATAGCACAAGCATGTAATTCTGCAATAATTAGCCATAATCAATCGAATAGCAGATAGAAGATGTCTTGAGAGACTTATCTTCATAGCCATTGGCACATGAATATCTCAAGATGATTTTTTTTACTTGCAAAATTTTCCTTTCTGTTTCATTATATTTATTCTTTTTATCTGGTACAGGGATAAGTAAAAAGACCTTAAACTAAAAAGAAGTGAAGCAGATTTTGCAGAGAGAAAGGCCATGGGCTGCAAGATTCCTGCATGGAGGGGCAACACTGTGTAGAGAATGTAAAATAGTCACATCAGCAGGTTTGTGGGAGATGATTTGGGGGGATGATGACGGGCCTGGGACATTTCCATAATAAGGAAAGGCTGAAAGAGCTGGTACTGTCCAGTCTGGAGAAGCCTCATGAATGCCTAGAAATACTTTAAGGGTCCTTCCTTCCACATTTGGAAGCAAATAAAAGGCTATATACCAAATGCCATAGGAGATTTGTCACAATTTAGAATTATGCTTGCTTTGATGCCAAATTTAACCAGAAAACAAATAAATCATCCAGCCAGTAATTTATCTTGTGGGTTGCATGATTTACACTCCAAGAATCCTGCATGCAAACTTTGCCCCTCCGTCTGTGCCATAGAGTTTTGAAATTTTTTTTATTATAACAAAGGTCATAGCAGTGAGTTTGTGGACTGTTTAGGACTAAGTTGTTTCTAAAGTGTAAGGGAGAAGCAGGAAGGCACGCAAAAAATGACAAGGGTTGATATCATGTTTGTTATGAAGACACTGAGGATTGTACCTCCTGTCCTAAGAGCTAGAAAAGGTACAGACTGAGGGTGGGCACCATCCTGTGTAGCACAGTCACAAAGGCAGGATCAAACTCTGCAAATGTTTTAAACATGCATAAAAACATCCAGGTTGAGTAACAACAGCTCAGCTGGAGCAGACTCTTGCAAACACTTGTAGTTTTACAGAGGAAAATAATTTTAATCACCTGTCCTTGGCCACATGCAGTCTCTTCATGCATAATTGCACAGAATGGATTTTTTTTAAGGGCATTGTACTACATTTTTTAATTATAGTCAAAAAGATTGTTCTTTTTGTATAAATCTTTAGGATATATGCATGGGTGTACTAATAAATGAATGAAAAAAAAAATATAAGTGAACATCTGCATATAATCACACACACATACACTTGTGCTTCTAGAAATATCTATTGACTTTTGCTCAACAGGTCCAATGAACTAAAGTCTAAATTTGAAAATGAATACACAGATACAGAAACATACAGGGGCAGAGTGATACTTTTATTTTTCACTTTGAGGAAGTAAATTGTTAAATTATTTTATTGAAGAGAAATTTATAATCTGTTAAAGTTAGTATTTATTATTAACAGGGACTTCTCTATAAAACTTTTAGAATACAATTTTTATAATACAATCATTAGAAGGACAGATAGCAAATCATTAACTGTGTCACATGGTTTCCATATGATTTGAATTTCACTTTGCGTTGTATCAGCAAGCCCTTTAATTTCCTTGGATTGCAAGTCTTGTAAAGGTATGGATGGGAAAGCCATGAATATGGAAATCTACAGTTTTTGAAGTGGAAAAGACCTCTATCCATGGCCATTATTAAGGTTACTGCATTTTAAAATAGAATTTTAAATATGTAGTGAGACCTGAAGCCTTTCTAATCAAATTTTATTGTTTCTGTTTTATCACAAAAAGATTCTGTATCACAAATTGATTCAGTATGTTAGTTTTTAGAGGGGACTTATATTTATGTTGACTGACAGTTTACTGTTCCTGACCCTGTCATGTTAGATATCATGTGTTTAATAACACTGGGGACAATTTGATTCTGATTGATACAAGACACGCTCTCCTGTGGCACTTAATTGAACCCCACCTGGTACTGAGACCATGGTGCTCTTTGGAGTACTATCATGCATAAAATGTAGGGCTATTAAAGGTTGGGATCTTCAACAGTGATTTCATGTGCACCTGTGAGCAGGTGTTGGTGCTTGGATTTGAAATTAAGACAATGGACATTTGTGATTACAGATTTGTGAGTCTTGGGTAGAATTTTTTTTAGGTTACCATGAGCAAAATATAAACCTTGTGTCTTCTCAGCTGTTCCAAGGCTCGCTCAGGACTGGAATCCTTATTCAAAATAATTGTGAGACAGCAAGCAAGCTGACATGCTTGATAATGTGTGGCTCTTTATTTATCTCAACTAACCTGGTGGCTTCAAATAGCTCCAAGATGTCCAGACAGGTCTGCAGACTGCTGACATGACAGCAGTTTGGACAACAGGCTTGTCAGGAGTAGAAATCCCCTGGCTCACATCTTCTCCTCATGCTGGTATTTCAGAGGAGTCTTCCTGTAAAACTTCCTTTCTCATATTCCTCTTTGTGAAGTGCTTATATAAAAAAAAAATAGAGAGGCTGCAATTAGAGGGAGGAATCCTATTACCTTTCTTACTCATTTCAGGTGCAAGAGCAGAGGCTACTCCTTGCCACTTGAACATTGGGTACAGTATTAGTCATTAAATGTGAACCTTGGAATCTTGCCTGATTTGGCCATAAAGTGTCTTCCAAAGAACTTTCTGTTTGAATCCAGGTATTGACTAAGCTGTTACTGTTGTGCTTCCTGTATCAGTCAAACAGTGCTTGTTTTGTTTTGCTTAATATTTAGTTTTGTTTTTAATCTGTTCTAAAAACCATAGATACAGCTTGACAAAGGTGGTACTCAAGTTGCAGAATGACATGTTGTCATATAGAGTAAATACTCTTTCCTTTGCAATTTTCTTGAATGAACCCTAGTAATAAACTTTTAAGTTGGTTCATACACAAATTTTCAGACATAAGAATTTCAGTCACAAACCAACTGGAGTTGGAAGGGACCTCTGAAGATTAT
The DNA here is from genome assembly GCF_047830755.1 of Zonotrichia albicollis. Taxonomy (NCBI): domain Eukaryota; kingdom Metazoa; phylum Chordata; class Aves; order Passeriformes; family Passerellidae; genus Zonotrichia; species Zonotrichia albicollis. The sequence goes on from NC_133819.1 coordinate 121,835,587, forward strand.
CTAATCTAAACCCCTTGCTAAAGCAGGTGCACCTGTAACAGGTTGCACAGTATTGCATCCAGGCAGGTTTTGAATATCTCCAGAGAAGGAGACTCCACATCTGGGCAGCCTGTTCCAGTGCTCTGTCACCCTCAAAGTGAAGTTTTTTCTCATATTCAGATGGAGCTCCCTGTGTTTAGGTTTGTGCCCATTGCCCAGTGTCCCGTTGCTGGGCATCACTGCAAAGAGTCTGACCCCATCTTCTTGACACCTGGCCTTAAGATTTTGTGTTCATTGACTAGATCCCCTCTCAGTAGTCTCTCCTCCAGCTTGAACAGAGCCAGCTCCCTCAGCCTGTCCTCACAAGAGAGATGTTACAGTCTTCCAAATATCTTTGTAACCCTCTGCTGGACCCTCTCCAGTAATTCCTTGTCTTTATTGAACTGGGGATCTCAGAACTGGACACAGTAGCCCAGAGGCAGCCTCACCAGGGCAGAGTAGAGGGAGAGAATAGCCACCCTTGACCTGCTGGTCACACTGGTCATAGTGCACTCCACAATGCCATTTGCCTTCTTGGCCACACAGAGACATTGCTGGCTCATGGTTAACTTGTCTTTTTGTGTTTGTAAACACAAAGTTCAATTTATGATGGACTTTGTACTGAAGTCCACTTCCCAGAATCTGACTGTGAATTGGATATAAATTGCATTAGTGATTTGCAGGAGATTAATGGTATTTTATTGGAGAGAATAGGAAAGAACAGAAAGGATTCCAGCTATCCCAGCTGCAAGATTGCCTGAGCTTTCTGACCTCTTCTGGGCCAGGACATGAAACCTAAGTAGGAGATAGAATGAGAGGCTAGAAATAGCTAAGGCCTAGATCCAAGAAAGTAATCCATACACTCATCACCTTTTCAGGCTGTTATGTTCCCACTTGTCTTCATTAGGAAATGAAGAACTTAAGTTCTCTTTTTTGGGTTTGTACCTAGGTCACAATGAAGATGAGCCCAGTCAACCCAAGCAAAGAACAGTCATTACCTTTGTTTATGGGTTATTAACCAATTATCTTATTTCATTCCTCTCTGGCAGTGTGCCTGAATTCACCAAGTCCAAAGGGATCTGCCTGCACATGCCCTTTCCCTGCTCCAAGTTTCCTGGTGCAGCTGTTCCCCATGTATTGTCTGCAGCTGTTTGGCACTGGCACCAGCCCAGCCTTGGCATGTCCTGCATCCCATCCTTTGCATTTGCTGCCAGCAGCTTTTTCCTAAGATATGCAAATGAAGTAAAGGGACTTTGTAATTTAAAGTTTATAGCTTTACAGAGGTGAATGAGAAAAAGAATGTACTGCCTTCCGGCTTTTCTGTTTCACCTGCCAAATACCACAGATCTACAGAGGAAAGGCATGTAAGGACTACTCAAGAGGTCACAAGTACCCTTTCAGTGTTGGGCAATGTAAAATGTAGTTCTGACTACAAATTAATTATATTTTCAGTGAGCTATGTGGTTAAATCATCTATGTGTAGCTATCCACAGCTTAGAAGACATTTCTCAAAGAGGTACACACTGGTCCAGGTTGGCTCCTTACAAGCCTCTTTAACAGGAGAGCTGCAATCTTGTTTAGCACTTTGATACTGCATGTGGAAAACCAAGCAGGAGTGATAAAAACACTGGACATATGCACACAAATGCAGTGACACAATTAGAAGCTGCCAAATGATGTTTATTCTGATACCATGGTGTGTGCTCAAGACAAAGTTTTCTCAACATTTTGTGCTGTGAACAGTAAAGGAGAAGAGTTTAGAAATTTAGAAAGTTCTGGGAAGGAATCAATATTTTTTCCATAAGCTGCTTTTAAACACTTGTTTCTCAGTGTTTTACAACTCTTAGGAATTATCTCAACAGCTGTTTGAGTGGAGAGTCACTGTTTGGGAGAATGGGTGACCTCGGCAGGTTTAGAAATGCAGCTCTCTTGGGCTGATTGTTCACCAGTATCTCAGCACCTTCTCCATTTTGTACTTGCCTGTTCAAATGGTCATGAGAATTGCTGTAGAATATTTTAAATGATGAAGATATTGTTACTGCTAATCTTCCTTTTTTTTCTTCTTCTTTTTAGGGATCAGTAATGAAGAAAGACTCCGTCAATTAAAAAAGAAAATTTACATTTATCTTTTCCAGAATAGATGTGTATTTTAGAAGTTAATTTAATTAAATCAAGAACATGGAAAAATGCAAGTCTCTTTGCCATAAAAAAATGGATAACCCAACTTGCCTTTGTATGAAGCAAGATGAGAAGGTGGTATTGTCAGGAAAAAGATTCCATTGTAGGGAAGCATTTAGATTCCTTTACATTAACTGAGGAGAGAATGACAACAGTGGCAGTTGCACACATGGTGAAATTTACTAAGCAGAATTTCTTTTTTTTAGTTGGTGGAATGATAATTTATGTAGTTGATATTGGAGTAGACTTCTGGGTAGCTAGTAGGTATTTCTGTCAAGGACAATATTCCTGGAGTATATTGATACTTTGTTTTAGAGGTCTTTCATCAATAATAACTCAGATATTTAGTTATGAGTGGTTTAAAAACGACTGGGAAGGTACCGATACTGGGAAGCTGAAACTGGTTTTTCTAGTTCATCTCTTTCATTGTGGAATTTTTATAAGGTAAGCACATTTAACATTTATTTTAAGTTGAGAAATCATGGTGCTTTAGGACAGTTACTAAGAAGTGCTTAGTATGGCTTCAGGGACAAGAGCAATTCTGGCCTTAACAATTACTGCTCCATGAGAACAAATGTCTTTTTGTGGTAAATTTTGTCAGGTTTTCATGGACATGTAGTTTTTCTTCCATATACCTGTAAGTAATGATTTTTATCATTCACTACCCTACTCTGTTTGATTAATCAACCATTTGATGATGCATACATAATAAAAATTATTGCTTCGAAATGTACTACTGTCATAAGTAATAAATACGAGTTTTCAAAGTGATGTTATGCACAGTTAGCATCTGAGATAGCTGAAGAAGTAATGTTTCAACCTGAGTGTCTAACCATGTATGGAAAACTCACCAAGATTCAGAAGAGAAATGAATAGCTGAATAGTTAGTAAGGATATTTGCAGCAGTATTTCAGGGATTGACTTAATGGTGATAAGAAACTTTGTTTGCTTAATGGATTGCCTTGACTCTAATGCGATCCACAAAACTCTTGGATTTACGTGAACTCATACACTTTCCAATTAATATCTCTTACCATGAATTTATATAATTCTGAATCTTTTTTCCCAGAATTAGCTCCATATTCTCTGAGTGACTTATTATCTAGTAAACATTATTTTGTCCTTTGACAGTGTTGTCACCTTGTTTGCTTGTTCTCTATTGCACAAATGATATTTTCTCCAGTGCTGCTACTTATGCTTGGAAAATTTCCAAGATGTTATGTATAAGTTACAAAGTTCTTTCAGCCCCTCCTCACAATCCAGCAGTGTGGTAATGCATGCTGTAAAGTATAAGCTGGTAACAACAAGCTGGCATCTGGGCTTGTACCTTTGTGATTCGCTGTTACATACTTTTATTATATGTATTTTCCTTAGGTGTATCAAGGTACAACTTCCTCCTGTCCTCCCTCTTAGTCATCTAATTTATGTAGTTAATTTAGACAATGAGTCTCTCAGGTTTATCTGTGCAGTAAATGGATAAAAATAGATTCTGTCAAGTCAGGTCACACTTGTTAATCTCCAGAAAGTCCTTTGGGGCAGAAACCCATATTCTTCATTCAAAGAGGAAAATGAGGGCCTGGCCATTAAATAAGATTTGGTCAGTGAACTCTGCAGGCTTGAAATTATAAGATGTGAATAAACCTTATAAAATTTTATCTTCCTTCCTTCCTTCCTTCCTTCCTTCCTTCCTTCCTTCCTTCCTTCCTTCCTTCCTTCCTTCCTTCCTTCCTTCCTTCCTTCCTTCCTTCCTTCCTTCCTTCCTTCCTTCCTTCCTTCCTTCCCTCCCTCCCTCCCTCCCTCCCCTTTCATCTCCTTTTACACTTCCTGCTCCATCTTTGACCTTAGATCCCTAGAATGGTTTAGTTTGGAAAGGACCTTAAAAATCAACTCATAAAAATCAACTCTCTGCCATGGGCAGAGATATCTTCTACTTGACCAGGTTGATCAAATCCCCATTCAACAAAGCCTTGAGCACTTCCAGGGATGGGGCATCCACAGCTTTTCTGGGAAACCTGTGCATCACCACCCTAGCAGGAAAGAGTTTCATCCTGATAACTTGTCTTAGCCTACTGTGTTTCAGTTTGAAGCCATTCCCTCTTGTTGTATCACTCCATGCTCTTGTACAAAGTCCTTCTTGAGCTTTCTTCTAGGCTCCCTTTATGTACTGGAACTGGTGGCTTACAAACTAGTACCCTTTGGGAACTGGAGGTTTGTGCAGTGCACAGAACAATGGGAATCAATTTGGTTTTGCTAGCACACTGACAATGCTAAGTAATAAATATACAAATAATACTGCTATATATATATAGATGTATATACATACATACAATATATATATAAAATCAGAGGCAAAAAAAAAATTAAAATATTTCTTATCTAAGAAGGCTTTAGTTTCTGTTATTGAAAAGAGTGCATACCTGCAATTATATTTCATATGAAATAGTATACTCTGCAAGGAGACAAAATTAAGTTAAAAATGTACATTTTAACTATGCTGACTAAAATTATATTCAGCCTGACCCATTTAAATGGCTCACACAGATGTTTGTAGAATTGAGAACAGTTGTGACATAACAGACAACATTAAGACAATAACACTGCCATGGAATGTGGGGAAATGGGACATTTCCTTAGGGCAGTGTATGAATTCTGGAGCTGTCTGATGTATAGCAGTGTGCTTCATCAGCCTAGGATACACCTGTGGAGACTAAACATTAGCAATTCATAATCTTTGCTGTCAGAATAGGTCACATAGGCAGCAGCCACTGTGATGCTGGCATCTGCTGTTGCACTTCTTGGTGCTTGAATGTAGCTCAGAATGCCCTGGAACTTTGAATAGAAGCAGAAGAAAAATATTTTTTTGCTTATTTGTAAAAATTAATTCTAGATCCATGTGACATCAGAGTAAATGCGAGTGCTTTGCTGAGCCTGGGGTTATTTCATTACATATTTCTAAAAGGCAGTGAGATGGATTGCGGGGTGGGCCCTGTTCTGAAGCAGTACCAGCTGGCAGCAGTGAGCACACCTGTGGGAGATGCACTCTGGAAAAGGACCTCCTCTGCTTAGTGATAGAACTCTGGGAGGAGGTGAGTAGGCTGAGGAGTATCAGAGAGACACCCATGCAGACTGCTGGAATCACACTCTACCTTTCCTGAGACTGCCCCACAGGCAGGCAGGATGCATGAGGTGGGTGATTCCCTATCCACTCTTCACCTGGCAGAGCACAGTGACTTAAGGCTAGGGGCAATGGCAACAAGTTCCTGCCCAGTGCAGCAGGGGTGTGTCCCCTGTGAGTAGCCCACCTTCACAGGAGCCCTGGCATAACAGGTATGAACTCTGCAAGCTCTGAACAATTACAAGGATGTTGAGTCATCTGGCTAGGAGATGTCACTGAGGTTAAGTTGCCCAACCCTGCGTCAAACTCTTACTGCTCTCTACAAATGAAAGCAGGCTGTCGTCAGATGGGGGTCATTCTTTTCTTTTAAAGAGCAAGTGACAGGATGAGAGGAAATGGTCCCAGCTTGCACTGGGAAAGTTTGGATTGGATATTAGGAGAATTTTCTTCACTGCACTGGGACAGGTGCCCAGGGAAGTGGGTGAGTCTCCACCTCTGGAGATATTTAAAAGACATGTAGACGTGGCACTTAGGGGCATGGTTTAGTGGTGGACTTGACAGTGCAAGAGCAGTTGCTGTTCTCAATGATATTAAAGATCTTTTCCAAACTAAAGGATTCTGTGATTCTTTGTGTTTGATCACATTTTCTTGATATAAATTTACTGACCTAAGAATTGATTTAATTGCATTAGTTTCATGGGTTTAATCTAAGTATTTTGATACTTAGAAGGTGAAATTTAACATGCAGCAGAGAGTAATTTTCCTTTGATAAGGATCTATACAATGCTAAAAACTGTGACCGCATGGCCAGAATTTTGACAGGACAATCATTATTACCAGGCCACTCACACCCTGCCTATATGAATTTCTAAATGGCACCCAAACATTTATCAGTATAGTTTGATGAGATGGGATTTGTAGTATAATGCTGGGATTGTGTTACAAAGTCAGTGGAAATCAGAGGGGAAGCATGTGATAGGAAACATTGGCAAGGCTGCTTGCTTGTCACATGTGAAGGCTGTGAAACAACAAACAAAATAGCTGTCACCCCTGTGAATTCCCAGCCAGAGACAAAGCCTTCCTAATTTTACAGCATCAAACTTCACCACTTGTGAAATGATGATGAATATCTAGGAACATCTCGAGAACAGAGCGACAGTGGAGTTGTGTTTCCATGAGTGTCTATAACAAGTAGGAGCCCTGTCATCTGTGTTCTCTACAAAACAACGCTGCAAAGGCAGAAACCCTTTATTTTCCTCCTGTCAAAGTGAATGATATTTAGAAACAGTGGTAATTCTTTACCTTTGTCTTTACCATATGACAATTTCAGTTGTAAAGAAATTGTAGGTTTTTTACTCTGTTGGCTTTCAAGTAGCTTATATACCTTGAAAGAATGAAAACCATATTCCCTTTGATGAATTTATAGGGAGAAAAAGTAAATGGTAAACCTGCATTTGTCTGTATTATTGACATAACCATTTCACATTCCATTTAGGATGCACCTCTATCTAAAATACATAACAAATCCATTACTTTTTATTAATGTATTTTTATTACAGTTGTAGTACCTTTATAGAAGACTTTTTGCTTCAATGAATATTGAAGCCCAGAACTTCTATATCCATAGATATATTCTAGGAAAATAGATTAGAGGAGTACAGCTATAATAGTTTCAGAGCAGGCACAGGGTTTAGCTGAGCTGTGGGCATGATAAAGGTGGAAATTTAAACCTGACCTATCCTTTATTATGAACTGAACTTTGCCCTAGGCTAGGAAAGTACTTCAACACTAGGTCTAAAAGTTGGCTATGAGCCCTTCCTAAAAGATCCTATTAAATGCCAAAGGGACAGATGAGAATGACAGTATAAGTACAAAATACTCTTAAAATATGAAAAGTTGTTGCAGTGAACTTACAGTAAGTGACATAAGCATGTGGGGCTCAGAGAAGGCCACTCTGCTTAATACATAATCAAAGAGCAGTAGAAGTATTTGGAGTTTACAAAAAAGAAAAAAGGTATTCTATAGTGTTCAAAGTCAGAAGTGGCCTCACCAAAACTGCTACAACTAGTGACAAATCCATAGCATACCATCTTGTAACAATATAAACCTAATATACAGTGCTCAGAAGGAGTGTGCTTTGAAAAATGACAAGTGATTTCAGGTATGTATCCAGCTGAAATATTCCTTTTAGGACATTTCTTGCCTTGCACATCACTTGCCATCTTGGCTGTGAGCTTTGCAGCTCAAAATTTGTGCAGCTGGTTTCCACTTCTTGCTGCTCTGGTGGATGATTCCATGGACAACTAGCAGTAGTAGACGAGCAGTCTAACCAATTGTTTTTTCTTGAAAACACTGCAAACTTTCCAGATTTTTACATCTCAGATGCAAGAACCAGATGTTTTGGAATACTAATTGTTTTATAAACAGAAAAAAGCTTTAGATGCCTTGCCAAAGAGTTCAGTTCTTTGCTTACAAGTGATTACTCAGGGAACAATAAGAAAAATACACAAAACCATAAAAATAAAAATTAGTTTCCATTGGGAGTAAATAATGGATCCAGAGCCAGCTCATGGACTGAGTGGCAGGGATGCAGTCTATGAATCTCTGCAAGGAGAAAAGGAAAGGCTCGAGTAGTAACAAAGCTGTTCCACACCTACTCCTACTATTGCAATTCTCACTTGTATGCTCAACATGCCTTACCATACCAGGGCATAAGTCATTAATCCTCTAGCATGCCCTTAACCCAGGAGCTGACAATCCTGTCTTGCTCGTGGTCGTGGAAGAGAGCCCTACACTGCCCTCCCTGTGGTCAAAGGATTTGGTCTTTAAAGGTGGCAAAGGTGATAAACTTTTAACCTCTGAAGGAGCCTGGGATTCTTCCTAGCTCCCTTAGTAAGGAGACGAGTCCTGAGCCAAAATGTTACACCGGGAGAAGATCCTGGGAGATGTGGCTGGCTGGTGATCTGCTGCCCTCTGTTCTCTGTGTACGGTAAATGCAAGGCACGGCTTTCATCAGGCCCGCGGTGTGTGCGATCCTGTGGATGGCCAGGGAATTAGAAAGCTGCACTTCAGCAGGAATCCTGAAGTTACCTCAGATGCTGTCTTAGGGAATGTAAGTAGAAGGCAAGTTATGGCACAGGACCTTGCCTTTCTCAGCTTGTGTATTAGCAGTCTTGTACAACTGTCCTAAAGATATCCAAGTGTTGGCTTGTGGTGCTCTGTTTAGTTTCTCAAGAAAATAGATCCAAATGAACGATGCAGCTGTCATAATTTATTTACTGAATTAGCTTCTCTTTTGATGAGGAAAGACTCTAGTAGTCTTTGCAAGGCTAGAAAAATTGTCTGAATAATAGTGAGTTTTCTTCAAAAGGGACTCCTTAGGCTGTCCTTGCCCGCTGGTTATAGTCAAAATGAGTTCATTGGAGAAGAATCTTAGAAGCTGAAAACATCTGGGAACTAAATAGACAGAAATAGGTTTGGAAGTGATGTCTGAAGGCCGCTACGATAAAAATCCTCTTTATGGACAAACACATGGATTTACGAACCTATAAAGCCAAGAACTTAGTATAAATGAAATTCTAACAGTTGATTCCAAGAATCATTATTAGTCTAGATCTATTTATTACAGTAAAAGAAAGAATTCTTCTATACATAAAAAATCTTCAGCAATAATAATAATAATGATAATAATAATGATACAATTAAAATTGTTACACACATATTATTTCATTCTTATCTCTTTTTTCAAGCCATCACTTATCATCCTATGCATGTGCCTTTCTACACTGTATCCTATCTCTCCACAACTCAGGAACTCTGCTGTCATAGCGAGACTAGATTTCTCTATCCTACATCATCATGTATGTAATAAATATCTCATTTGAGAGTGTATCAACAGATAGTGTATCTGCCTGTTACTGTTACCTATATAAAACTATGACTATGACACAAAGATGGAAAAAAGAAGGTAAAACTTGATTTCAGTGTTACCAAAATATAAGTCTTCCTGATTATTTAGAAAGTAACAATGTAGTAGATTTTCTTAAAAGTCTGTTTTATGTTTGTAATTCATCAGGTATTATCCTTGGGGCTTTGGCTCTATATTCTGCTTACATAGATGTGGAACTTCACAGCTGGATATTCACTAATACCCTGAAAATGATATAAAGGAAGTGAATGAGTATCTCAAAGAGAGACAGAGGAGAGATGCCAAGTGAATTTTCAGAAAGGCAGTAATTTAAAGAAATAAGAACCTAACAAAATTGAACTTGTATTCTTTATTTAGAAAAGTCTCATTCTGTTTTATTAATTTTCTTATTGCATGGCTTAACTTTTCTTATTGCTGGGCTTAAATGATTCTCTGGTATCCCTGATACCAGACAGATATCAGACAAAATTTTATCTGAGTAGAAGATGAAAAAGCTGTAAGGCTGTATAATTTTGTTGAGTTGGTCTTCTAAAAAGTGCTGTCTAATCAAGTGTCCTTTTTAAAATAGGTATTGGTTTGCTTTGAAATACGGCTGTCAAGCTGCATTTAAACAAACAAGTAGCAGAGGTGCATCAGAAGCAGACCCTTCCAACTTCATTCAAAAACAAGCTATTGATGCAGTGACTGATATTAACATGCTCAGGGTGTTCAAGGCTTTTCTTGAGACCACACCACAACTTTTTCTTCAGATTTACATTCTCATGGAACATGGCAAAACTCATTTCTATCAATGTAAGTCTGTCTTTTTCCTTCTGTTGCAAGTTGAGTATCTTACCTAAAAATATAACTCGTGACTGGACAACATTTTTAACCTACCTTGGAAAACAAGCATTCCACTGTGTTATTACTCTGCATTTAACTGGAATTTCTGTCTAGTAGATGGTCCATTTTGCTGAATCAATGAGAAGAAAATTTCACTATAAAAATGAAAAGTCATATATAAATACTGTGCATCATAAATATAAAAGTCATAATATCTAATGAAACCATAATGATGCATCTCTTGAAAATAAGATCTTAAATGCAATTAGCATTTAATTTGCAGATATGTGTGATTTAAATTACAGATTCTTTTAAAACTGCTACCTAGGCACTTGGAATTCAGTAAAGTAATTAAAGCAGCCCTGCAAGCTGACACTACCATTACCCATGTTACAGGTGAGGGACAGGGTCAAAATTAAATCTGAGGATATGTCAGTATTGTAGAATGCAACATGGTGAAGAGATACTGGTTCAACTCTCAGAAGCAAGACAGCAGCTGTACCATTTCCAGCTCTAAGTCTAGCAGAATTATTGGCAGGACATTGACTTATTCAGGGTTGGAATTGATCTAACTAAGTGGGGATACCTGCATTGATGCCTAGTGTTCCTTCAAAGTCCATGGAGTCAAAATTTACTCAGGTAAAAGGATCAGGCAAATCTCATCTTGGATATGACCATGTGAATGATCAAGTCTTAGTTATAGATTGCTACATTTTAGACGCAGCAGACTCACATATACTGGCTGCTGAAACTTAAATTTTTATGGTCTATTTGCAGTACTTTGGGAATTTCTAAGTCACTGTGTATGGAGATGGCAGATATGACATGCAACTTAGACAAGGCCGTTAAGGACCAGGGGCTGGGCAGGATAACATAAGTGTACCAAAAAGAATCAGATACCTAGATTTAAGTAACTAAAGTGAGGTTAAAATTAGGGTGACTTTCTTTTGAGCAGAGAGTAAATATAAAACTGGATTAAAGAAAGTGTTAGGGTTAGCATTCAGCAATCATAGTGTAAAATAGTGTATCTTTTTCTCTGATGTAACATTTTTCCTTGTGTTTTGTTTAGATGCTGCCATTATGATGTCTTTTTGTGGTATCTCCTTATCAATGGTTGATTATCAGATATCACTACGAAAATCTCTGCCTGACAAAGATGAATTTCATCTCTTTTCCAAGTTTGTGTATCTCTTCTATAAATTGCTTACCATCACTTCTTGGATACTCAGTATTTCATTGATCACTCTACTCAATGTCAGAATTTCTGTAATTCTGCTGATATTTCTTTGGATCTCTGGCTTCATTTGGACTTTGAAACAGAATACAACATTTTGCAAGTCTAAGAAGATGGAGTATCTGTACAGAACTATAGTTGGAATCATCCTGTTTTTTTCATTTTTTAACATAAAGGGGAGAAGAACAAAATTTTGCATTTCTATTTATTATGCTACTCACACTGTAGTGACTCTAGGTATTTTATTTGTATATATGTTCTGGAAACCTTCCATTATCAAAGAAATATGTTTTACAATTGTAAGCATATTAACTATTTCAAGTCTGGTGTTAGGTATAATTTTTCTTGTTGTTTATTACAGCCATTTTCATCCCACTACTTATTGCACACCTCAGGCATATTCAGATGAAATGGATGGAGGGGCAGGGCAAAAAGTTAGAGTGAAAACTGGTAGATTTCAGAATTTCTTAATGCAATGAACATTACAGGTTTGTTTTTGGTTTTTTGTTTGTTTGGTGTGTTGGTTTGGGTTTTTTTTTTTCTGTTTGGTTATTTTTGTGTCCTTAATAGCAAATTCTTGCTGGACAGTGTGTTTCTCTGTCATTGTTACTTATGTATCATCACTGAGGAGTACATAGTGACTTTGAATAACTATTTGTTTTCCACAATACAAAGACTCTGTAACATGAACACTTATGTGCTGGTGAAAGTTAGTTTGTCAAAGAAACAATTTCATCTATTCATCCAACACAATTCACAGTTTTACTTTTTTAGCAATGCAAATGTAACATAGGAAAAACTAAGAGTTAATTAAATGAAATATAGCATTAAACCCACATTCTATTAACTTATGTTGATTCTGTTAAAAACAAGGCTCTTTTTTCTTTTCTTTTTTTCATTTTCTTTCTTGCTGGAAGGAAAGAAGAGTACATTTAAAATAACTGAGGGCAATGATCAGTTCTCTGCTTCTCCCCATTACTGTAAGGGCTGCAGTCCTTCATGTTAACACACTGTACTGCCTTCTCCCTGAAGAATAGCTTTGATTTATGGCTCAATCACTGTCTTGCCACAAGGAAATTTGGGGAGATGTTTTCAAGCATTTTATCATCTAGGTGTTCTAATGACTTCTTTGTTGTTTTTGTTCTGTTAATCTTTCACACAATCTTCTGTATTTCGGGATGACACCAGCTTGTTCTGGGTTATAATAGCAGCCTGAGCGATTTATGGATGGCAACAGGAGCCTTGCATGAAATGAAGAGCCATCTTCCATGAAACTTTCTTCTCCTTTGGGCTCTAAGATGTAACACTTTAAATGCTGATTTCCACTAAAATATGAGGCTATGCAGACCAGGCAGTGGTGCAGCATCTTCTGTCTATTGCTGGAAAAAAAAGCAGCAACTATTCTGATGACTTGCACTCGGAGGGGCTGGCAAAAGACAAAACTAGCTTGTCCATCAAGAATTTTTGGCAGAAGGCAGAGTGAAACCAGACATTTCAGCTCTGTGTTCAAATGCTAAATCAACAACAATGAAATAAGGTTGATTGCCACAGTTTGTTCAGAAATAAAATCTAAGGGGGAGTATTTCAGAGCTGTTTTGTTTTAAATCTGTATTATGAAAACCTGAGGTTCTTTTTCTCCCCTCCTTTCTCCTTCCATTAAGTCACATTTGCAGTTAGATTGGCCACAGGCAAAGGTAGGGAACTGGGTTTGAGAAAAGAGCCTAGAGATAAGAAAAGATGATAAACTTTGCCAGGAACCAAATCTGTTAATATTCTTTATTGACAACAAACTTCTGTGAAACTCTAGAGAATGGGCTGAAGCTTTGGTTGATAATTAGGGTTCCTAAGAGCTGTGTCTTGTGTCTTTTGTGTCAAGTTCATGGACTGCAGAATGCTCTTTTCTTTTTACTCTTTCAGCCTTACCAGAGCACAGGGAAAGTTTCTAAACGTGTTTCTCTCCTGTTCAATGTCCACACTTCACTTTACCAGGCCAACCATGTACTACATCTCCTTGATCCTATTCAAGGAAATTAATTTCTATGTGCATAGCTTGGACTGAACAGTCTGCCTTTCTGAGGCTGCACACAAGAAATTGGTGTAGCCAAGAGAAAGAGTTTACTTCTAAAATCGCTCATTCCTGCTTGGGGGCAACAAAATGTGGTCCACAAGTTGAGACAGAAAAGCACAATCCATGAGACAAAGCAATACTAATTTAGTTTTACTAAAATTGGTATAAAAACCAGTACCTTCAGTTCTTTTACTGTGGAAGAGAGATATCCAGATTTGCTAGCCCTGGAACACCTTCTTAGGTAAGGAGAAAAAGCCCAAGGCTTTAATGCACCATGATTGTCCTAAGTTCTGTCTTTATAGCAGAATATTTATTCCTGGTGATGGTGTCCTCAACAGCGAAGTGCATGCCTGCTTTTAGGCTGAATGTACTTATATTTTGCTATGGAAAAAATAGAATCCTAAATAGTGAAGACAGTCCCTATATGGCTTCCCACACTTTTACTGTTTGTCAATCTAAAATCCTAAGAAGGGACTAGGGTTGGAAAATAGAGAATATTAACTCTATTTTGCAGAAAATGATGAAATGTTGTCTAGCTATTTTTTAGAAGATGACCTCTAACTTTATACGTGATCTGAGAAGCAGATCTCTTGGGAAATATGAGATCCTAAGAAGTCCTAGTGTGGGCAATTCACCCCTGAGGCCTCCAAGTTCTCTGCCTACTGCCCAAAATCTGGAGCCTGAGTTGCTCCTGAGGAAAATTAATTTCTGGTGTAACAAAATAATTTGTCTTAGTGGTTTTTTTTCTCCTTTCAATGAACTGACAAATTCCAAAGAGAAGTCTTTCATTGCCATCCCTCTGGCCAACTCCTACCACTCATTTTCTCTCAGGGGAGAAAAGCTGAACATAGTGCTGCCTTCTGTTGTTCTCCTTATGTCTCCCCACTCCCTCTTCTGTGCCCCTAAGAAGAATATTACACTGAAGTTGAGTTGGTAAGAAAGACATCTATGTGGCTATTTATATAATTCTAATTCAAATGCACACCAAACCAAATTACTTCAGTTCCAATCTTTATTTTAGGCTTGTAAGTCCTCGTTGATATAAATTTAGCCATATTCTGAGCCTGGAAATGGTCCTTTGGGAAATCATTTAGATTCTTTTCATAAATCTTAAAGATCTTCAGTGTCCTTCCACCAATACATCTCCATTTTGCTGTCATCAGTCAGGGGACCTCAAGAGATGGGAATTCCTAGTGGTTTGCTCCCAGTGAATTTTTATCTAGAGGGGAATATTATGAGAATAAAAAAAAAAAAACTTTAAACTCTTCCCTTTCTTCTTGACCTTGAGTTTAAGATTTTCACTTGATTCCCTTCATTTTCACAGCGATGAAAAGGCTTCTCATTCATTTGGTAGTTTTAACTCAGAATCTCTGTAGGAGGGAGGATAAGGAAGCACATGAATTGACTCCAGACACATTTCATATCACCAATGACCACTTCAGACAAAACAAACAAAGCTCCACTTCACCTGGGTGTAAAGTTCAAACAATAGACTTCATATATATACTTTCTGCTTCCCAACTACCCTTAAAATTCAGCTGCCACTCAGTTCATGCATTGCGCTTGACCTTGTCATTTTAATCTAACAGCAAATTGAAAACAAATGGATTTTTTTCTCGTTTTTTTGTGTTAAGTATGCCCATTACATCTTACAAAAAGTATTTTAATAAGTTAAATAAAATTAATAAACAATTTCTTTCTGTTTTGACTACTATCAGACCTGGGTAAGAAGAACAACATCCAACAGAATTGTTTTAATTATCCTACTAATATTCAACGTGCCATTTGATGGCATGGGTGAGCTCACCTGATGTACCACAGATAGCACTGATTTATTAAGCCATAATTGGGTTTCCAATAAACATTTGTCAAAATAATGTATTCATTCAAACCAAAGCCTTCTTTATTTATTCATATAAAAGAGCACTTAACTTTCAACAAAGAATTGCCTGCCATCAAAAACACTCCATAAACGGGGGAAATTAATGAAGATGCAGTACCAGAGGGTGATGGTGGAAGACTGAAGTTCACTTTAACCCTTCGAAGAGCTGAGTTCCACCTCTTGCTTGGTACTGGTATTTCATGTATTTCTCACTAAAAGCCTCAAGCCCAAACATTAAGCTTTGTATATTTACACATGAAAGTACCATCACTTTTTTCTACCATTGAGTCTTACATCTCAAAGCCTGTTTCAAAATTAACATGTCTTATTTATATTATACAGTCTAGAAGCATGCACACAGCTCAAAGTTCTTTAGGCTTACCTACACTCTGCCCAGTTTTCACCATATGTAGATTCTTCCAAAAAAATGGTAAGCTTTGAGATGTGAAACAACATATCTCATCTGAACCTGAAGTATTACGTGTACTTATCATTCATTCCAACCAAAGAATTTTCCTGTTCTACCTCTTTGCACTCTTCTCTATTTTCTTTGCACTTTAGTTTAATTTTCCAGAATTTTAGTAGAATAATAGCAAAAAATATCCCATTGGCTGTACAATTGATATTTGAATGGAGTGCAGCTAACCCTGTGGAGTCTTGGAGTCCACCTTCAACAAAAAATGTTCTTTTTTTACCTCCAGTTGGCTAGCATGTAACAAATACAAGTCACTGAAGGCTCCCACTATGCAAGCCTTATGTTTATTGGCTTAGTAAAATGTAGACCTTGGTGTGATAGGAGTGTTGGTTCAAAATTAATGTAGCTTGCTAACACCTGTTGAAAATACAAACTGCACTAGCCTTCCTATGACTGTATTTCAGTTTCCATATTTTTAGCAAACTTTTTATTTGTGACAGTGAACACAGATGTAAATAACAGAATAGAATGAGAAAGAATAGGAAAGTTTCCAAGTGCATGCTCATGCCACAGAAACTCTTTTGCTAATGTCAATGCAAATATGTGAATATCATTACCATTATCATTACTACTTGTGGCACTTTGTCAAGGTGAAGAGGGTGACAGTGCTTAGAAGAATATCTCTGTTGCAACTGGAATGCAACAAAAAGGTTTGTCTTCTCAGCACTGACAAGTGATGTTAACTCCCTGATTTAGCACAGGTATTTTTTAATGGGCGCTTAGAAAAGACACAGTTAAATATTTTGGTCTGTGGGCAGTAGGTAAAGTGCTGAAAATAAAGTGCTAAATGTTACTGGATGCTTCCTGGCTATGTGAAAGTAAATGACAAAGCTACACATTTGCAGGCCACTTGCAGAAAGGTACAAAGAGGAAGTTCAGGGTCAAAATTGTTATACAGTACTCTAGCTACTGCTGAATGTATCCAATTGATTATTTCTTGTGTCCACAGGTTATAATCCTATTTTTGTATTATAAATAAAGTTTGCGTTTTTGTATCATAAAGTTTTAATATTTTATAATGTCTTGACTTTTAATGACTCATGTTCAGTGCACTGCAGAACAAATGTTTCTGTGCAGAAGCATTGTCTTATCCGTTCTTTGCTCTTTGGGTGTTTGGTTTCCAATGTAAGACCCAAGTTCAGCTCCTGCCTTCTTTAAGGACTGGCTTCCTTCAGAGATTTGTTTTCAGGAATAGAAAACATCTCCTCTTCAGTGGAAGTATTTATTCAACTAAAATTTTGGGTGTTCACATAAAAGTTTGAGGCACTTGAGAAAAATACCATTAGCTTTTTATAATTCTTCTGTGCTTATATTTGGGGTTTTCCAGAAACTACATCTTACATGAAGACTTGCATCATTAGTGAACATTGAATTATTTAACTGAGAGAAGAAATGCAGTTGAGTGGTTGAAGTTATGCTGTGTGGAGACACCCAGCACTGCCATGATGGAGACTGCACGCTGTTGACTGTTTTGTAAGCCACCAGGTCTTTGTCATACTGTTTAATTGGATGAAAAAGCCAAGTGAGAAGAGAGTATTTTTGTAATTTGGACTCTGAAAAATGGAAAATGTACAATGACACGGAAAGATTAAATACAAGAGATCTCTTCCACCTGTTTTGGGCTGTATTTTGCTGGGCTATAGACATTCATAAACCTAGGTTTTGGAGAATAGGTCATAGTCACCTGTCATTTGCTTTTGTCACCTCTCCAAAGCAGAAAACTGTACCTCACATAGTTCTGTGCTGCTTTGCCACATGCACTAGTGTGTGGCAGAGTTATCTGAGTGTTATTGTAGGTTATTTGTAGGTTGGTATTTACCTCAAACTTAATAAATTAATTCAAATTGTACGTTAGGTTTATAGGGTTCTCTACAATCAATGGAGAAAAAAAGTCACACCCAAGGTACTGGCATCCTGTCTGCTCTGCCACCTGTTTAGGATGTGGTAAATGTTCCTTTTCAGGTGCCCTTTCCCATTGACTACAGCAAGAATATTGACAGGATGAAGTTTAGTTAGGTAAAACTTTGTTAACTTGGTTCCCAAGTCATGACCTTTGGTATAGTATTATGTCTTAGGTATTGCTTTGGTGCAAGTTGCTGGTTTGACCCCTTTTTCTCACCTGAGAAGAAAACAGGAAGCAATTTACTCTTGGTGAGTTCTCCCTGGGTTCCCTACCATGACTTTGACTACATGGTCTTAACTCACAGTCTGCAGAGCTGAACAGCAGTTACATAAATGCAAGGAAAACAGGCTAGGACACACAAAATGGCCTAATTTTAGAGTCATCAAGAGCATTTTAAGAAAGCATAATATAAGCAAAGTTATATTTCAAGTTCAATGTCCATTTCTACTGTGATGTGTTAAACAGATGATTTTCATAAAACAAATAAGCATGGTGGTTTCAAACAAGAATGACTATTATTATGTAGAAAAAAATGAATATAAATTTATTATTAGTGATTTGACATCTATAATTATAATCAGACATGGACAACAATAGCTATCAGTAACTAATTTATTTCTTTCTTTTAAGAGAGAAATGAAATCCTAAAAACCCTTTTCTCACTTATGTTGTCTCAGCCAGAAGAATAATGTTTACATGTATGCATTTGGAAGTGTAATTAAAGAAGCTGGGTGTGGCCTTCCTCAATCAGAAAGAAAAACAAAACACAAACCCACAACATTTTTTTTTTTGTTTGGGTTTTTCTTGACAATGAGGGATTGTTCATAGGAGAATAGAAACTAATAACTTGCAGGCCTTGTTATGGGCAATGATTGTTTTTCCCTCACCAAAGTGGGCTGGGCCTCTGAGGCTCAGCAGTCACCAAAGTACACATGCGAGATGGGTGGCCCTCCTGTGCTTTGAGGAAGGCACTCACCTCAACCACTTGGGAAGAAAGCAACTGAATCCCACTAAAATACTAGGTCTTCCAGCTTTTGTGTATCAATACAATTTTCAAATGAGTGAGTGTCAAAGCTATGATAAATCTGCTGCTTAGAAAAGTCCCAACAATATTGTGTTGGTGGTGTCTTATGTATGTGTCAGACAGCCATACACCAAGCCAAGAATTCTACATGATTTAGGACCTCTATCTGAATTTTTGTTTTAAGAAAGGGCTTTCTCAGCAGTAGATTGGAGAGATTCTGTAGTTACTGATACAGTTTGCTGCAGATAATCTCAGAAAATTGATGAGTATTGCCTGGGGAATAAATCGATCCATTCAATATAGCGCCATGCTAAAAAAAAAAAATAATCAAAAAACCCTGTTTCCTGAATTTTAGAAGACTGGATTCTCCTACTGCCTACTGAGCTCCAGAAGCAAGTTTTCAGCAAGTGCAATTCACCATCACTTAATCCTCTGTGTAGACATAGCACAGCCTGAGAAGTCAAAATGTAAAATATTCCAAGCCATTAAGAAATAATTTCAGATAAGACTTGCCTGTACCTTGTCCCTCTCACTCCTTCATTCTCTGTGAAGGCTCAGCTGATGCTTTTCAGGAGTTATCTCTCCTGCTGCTTTTCATTGAGGAACAGGCAGTCTATGCATAGGTTTGACAATATGGCAATGGGATTTTATGTACCAACTGAGTGGAACTGAGGTGTAGGAAAAAGAGAGAAAAACTATGTCAGTTGTCTGTTGATCTCCCATTTAATCCACTTTGCTGCTTCCGTGCACTCATCTTCATTTTCCCAGGTCTTTTCCTGCCCCTTCGTGTTTTTATGTGATTTCTCCATCCTCTGGTGCCAATGCCAAAGCCAAAGCCACTGCTGCACTTCTGCCCTGACATAATTTTGTTACTTACTTATTACTTCTTTTCTTTCTATTTAGCTCTGTCACAATCATGGAACAGCTGAGGTTGGAACAGATCTCTGAAAATTGTACAGTCCAACCCTCCTGCTGAAGCAGGGAAGCCTGGAGGCACCTGGGTGGTTGTGAAAATTCTCTAAATGCAGTCATGTTACAGTTACAGCATTCAGCTTGGAATTTTTGGGTTGTGAGAACTTGAAAAAACAAATACACCAAGAAAATCTCCCAGATCCTGAAGCAGCACTGTGATTCTTGAGCAGGCCACAGTATTTAGCATTTCCAGGTAAAACTGAGAAACATAAAAGGAACCCAATTGCCAGAAAGAGCTGTAGCTTTTACAAGGCTTTCAACACCTAAGTGTTAATAGAAAAGCCTGATGTAATCTTCCTCATTTAAATGGTTTGTGAGAAATCTCCACCTACATGTTGTTGCTCTCTCATGCAACCTTTCCTGATACTGCTGTTCCCCTAACTTCCCACAGAGTGAGATTGAATAGTCACACTGTCCATGTTTGCAGGTGTCCACAGGGGCTGCAGAATGACCATGCTGCAAGGGCAGGAACCTGGGAACCACCTCTAAACTCCTCTGAAGGGAGGCATTAGAGTACTACATTAGGGAGCTGCTTAGTGGGCACCTTGGACCCAGAGAGTTTTTACTGTGGATGTCATGCTGTCTAAGAGTGAATAAAAGTCTCTGGGCTTCAGCCAAAGTATTCCCACAATGTTTCACTGATCCAAAACTGATCTGGTTTTGGTCAGCTAGTCCAGGACTCCAGAGCCACTGACCTCTCTTCTTTCTGACTTAACTCTGTGTTCCTATAGCCTGGTTTATATATGTCTGTATAACCTGAATTTATTTGTGCCAAGTGTTTGACCTTTCATACTCAACTGCAAAAAGAGTACCTCTGCCAATGTTGTCTTCTGGTGTAACAAACAGAGCAAGCATGACACTGACAAAAATAGCACACAAGCAACACAAGATATTCATATGTATGTAATGAAAACAGATGGTTGTTGCTGTGCTGGGAGGGGCAGTATTGTATAAGCCACCTTAAGTGTGGGGGCTGCTTTTCATTCTCCTAATCCTTCCCTGACATCCTTGGTCTGTTGCCTGCCAACTAATCTCCCTCATGCATAAACTATTAACCAGCAGTTCTAGCATTAATCGTGCAGTTGATTGTCTTTATCTAGGCACTATTTTCATCTGAAAACAGTTGACATTAGAAACACATTCTTAGCAGAATTGCTAAAAAAGACTTCATAATTTTTCAAATAGGCATCAGGGCATTGGTATGGTGATTTCCTTGCATGGTAATAATGTCAGAAGTTAGGTTTGGGAAGAAAGCATTCTCCATTTCTGAGATTTAATTCTCTAAGTGTTTAATAAAGAAAGGAATGTAACAGAGGGACAAAATAATTTCAGATACTAAATTTTTTAGCAACTTTTTGTATGACTCTATTCTTTGTCCACTCCCCCTCTAACTGTCAGAGTTTTCTTTTTCTCTTGGCTTACAAAGATGGGAGGTTAACAGTGCCAGCAGTAGAATTTCTCTTTTTATCCACAGAAATTTATACCACAGGTAATGGCATGTTTTCAACCTACCCTGTCCTGTCAAGTCAGGCTGTTCTTTTAAGTGGTGTCTGCCCAAAAAAGGTCATGTGGCAGAAACTTAGACTTTAAATTTTAAAGAAAAGTTGCCATGTGGAAAAAGTGGCATCAGTGTCACTTATGTCAGTTAGTGTGTGGGATATGGAATTATTAGCTTTCTTGTTTTAGTTAAATTGTTTCAGTTCCACCAGTGGAACTTGCAAACTACCAGAGAAGTTCTAGTGAGGAATTTAACTCATGGGCTTAACCACATCTGCAGCTAAGCAGTGAAGGTTAGCTACATAAACAGGGGTTGAGTGTTTGGATTTACCTGAAGAATTATAATTATCCTAGGATTATTCAGCAGTCTCTGGATTATTAGAGAAATCTTTCAATCCGCTATTACCCAAGACTTGGTCTAACAGATCAAGGGTTGAACAGATGTTTGATTGAATGGGGTAATAATTTAAGTAGGTCTGACCTCTCTTTGAGCTGAGAAAGCTGCAGTTGAACTCCAAACTGAGATAAAATTTTGTTTCTCAAAGCTTTTATGAAGGTCTTGTTTTTGCAGCAGTACCACACCATTCTACAATTTCACAATGTGCTGACCTCAAATACTGAATGCAGTTCTTATTTCCCCATCTCAGGAAAAGAATGATTACAAAAGATTCTATAGACAGACAAGGACGATCAAAGCTATTTCACAACTTTCACAGAAAAGAAACAGTTGTATCAAAATTCTTCCGATTAGAGGGAACTGAAAGGTGGTGTATTACAGGTCTACAAAATTAGAAAAGAAAAGGAAATAATAATTCACTATTTATTTACCTGTAATGAATCAGAATGGAGCATCACATAAAAGAGATGTGCCACTTCTAAAACAAAAGGAAACACATATGCTATGAAAGCTCTTGCCATAGATATGGCAGATTTTAAGAGATTATGTGGGTTTACTCAGCCAGTGTAGGGGTGGGGATGAGGGGTAGGGGACAAAGAAACAAAAACCCAGACAATAAAAATGATTTGAGCGCTATTAAATGTAGGCACAATTTATCACAGGCTTCTCCCAACTCTTCACCACAAGTCTAAAAGATGCTCACTTGCAGTCCACTGTAAGGATGAACATACAGGAATAGGTGCTGGAGGTGAAGCTCTAGCACTGGTAGTGAGTTTTCCACATAATGAGGCAACTCAAATTCACTACAGAATCACAGAATGCATAATTTTGGAAGGGACCACAGTTGCTTATCTGGTCCAGCCTTCCTCCCCGCTCAAGCAGGGTCATCCTACAACACAAGGTATGGGATTGTCCAGGTGTTTCTTGAGTATCTCCAGTGAGGGAGATTCCACAACCATTCTGGGCAATCTATTCCAGCGAACTTCCTGTGTATCAATTTCTTTCCATTACCTCTTGTCCTATTGCTTGGCACCACCAAGAAGAGCCTGGATCCAGCCTCTCGACACCTCCTCTTCAGCCACTTGTGTACATTGATGAAGTTCCCTCTCAGTTTTCTCTTCTTGAGACTGAACAGGCTCATCCCTTGCAGCCTTTCCTCATAAGAGAGATGCTCCAGTCCCTTCATCATCTTTGAAGCCCTTCACAGGACCTGCTCCAGGAGCTTCATGTCCCTCTAGTACTGGGAAGCCCAGAACTGGACACAGCACTCCTCATACAATCTCACCAGGGCTGAGTAGAGGAACAGAATCTCCTCCCTCCATCTGCTGGGAATGCTCTTCCTAACCTAGAGCAGGATTCTGTTGGCCTTTTTGGCCACAAAGGCACACTCACTGCTGGCTCTTGGACCACTTGTTGTCTGCCAGCACACCAGCTTGTTTTTCATCAGGGCCCCCAGGTCCTTCTCTGCAGAGCTGCTTCCCAGCAGATCAGCCTGTGCTGGTGCAGGGTGTTATTCCCTGGGTGCAGGGTGCTGCATTTGACTTTGATGAATTTCAGACGGTTCTTTGCCCATCTCTCCACCCTGTCCATGTCCTTCTGAAGGGCTGCACAGCTCCCCAGGGTGTTGGCCACTCCTCCCAGCTTTGTGTGGTCAGGTAACTTGCTGAGGAGGCATCTGTCCCTTCATCCAAGCCACTGA